>NC_073398.1:10587932-10877932 GCF_028641065.1 Leucoraja erinaceus
GTTTCAGTTTATGAAGATGAGAGACCTCCAGAAGTATTTCTGATTTGCCAACCTGTGTTCTTGAAATGTATTCATAAACATTCTCCGATATATATTCAGTGTTTTCTAAACTAGTTAAAGTGAAATGGTTTATGCTTAAAATTAGCTCCTGGTTGGAGGTATGTTATAGTAATTAATCTGCATTAATCGTGTTACAACTGGAATTAATTTCAAAATTACTTTTTCCTGAAGTGCACCAATTATCACTCCTTGTAAAACCTTGTAAGATCCATTCATGAGCATTGGCAACTGGACAGAAGATCCAATATAATATTGATGATAGACACAAAAAGCTGGGGTAACTCAGAGGGACAGGCAGCATCTCTGGACAGAAGGAGTGGGTGATGTTTCGGGTCAAGACCCTTAATGTTACCTATTCTTCCTATCCAGAGATGCCATCTCTAGAGTGGCAGATACTGTCTCCAGAGATGAGTAAGCTACTCCAGCTTTCTTCCGTTTAAATCAGCATCTGAAGTTCCTTCCTGCACATAATATTGATGAGTTCGGGGAACAATGCTCCCAGTAAGGTAGCAGTGAGTTGTGTCAGAGTGAGTGGAGTACAAGTATGATCGGACAGGCTAGATGCAGG
Organism: Leucoraja erinaceus; assembly: GCF_028641065.1. NCBI lineage: Eukaryota > Metazoa > Chordata > Chondrichthyes > Rajiformes > Rajidae > Leucoraja > Leucoraja erinaceus. The sequence continues at coordinate 10,588,561 of NC_073398.1, forward strand.
AAAAATGTTCCTAAAGTTTGGGGAGTCCAGAACCAGGGGTCACAGTTTAAGAATAAGGGATAGGTCATTTAGGACTGAGATGAGGAAAAACTTTATCACCCAGAGAGTTGTGAATCTGTGGAATTATCTGCCACAGAAGGCAGTGGAGGTCAATTCACTGGATGTTTTCAAGTGTGAGGTAGATTTAGCTCTTAGGGCTAAAGGAATCAAAGGATATGGGGAAAAAGCAGGAACGGGGAACTGATTTTAGATGATCATCCATGATCATATAGAATGGCGGTGCTGCCTCAAAGGGCCAAATGGCCTACTCCTGCACCTGTTTTTCTGTTTCCATAATCTTGGATATAATCCACTGCTAACGAGGGAGGAGAAGGTGCCTTAGCCAGCTGTACTTTGTTCTGCACCTCTAGTTTCCCTCTCCCCTGACTCTGTCTGAGGAAGGGTCTTCAAGCACCCTTCATTGTCTGACCCGCTGAGTTACTCCAGCATTTTGAGTCTATAATCGATGTAAACCAGCATCTGCAGTTCCATCCTACACAGGGGGAGGTGAAATCATTTATCTTGTTTTATTCTGCAATTATTCTTCCCAAAATAAAACTTAAAATTGTTCCGAGTGTTTTTCTACAAGGCGAAATAATTTGAAACAATTAATTTAAGGATACTATTCTCAGGGAAAAGAACATGTGTGAGGCTTGTGGAAAAGTCAATGCCCTGAAATGCTAACTTGTTCCTCATGTTGCTTTTCGTACTGAATAGCTCCAGCGATTTCTGTGGTTACCACCCCCTGGAAAGTTCACCTGGTCTCTTGTATCTCATTCCCGTGCGTGTGGCTGTGAGCAGATTTCCCTTCAGCTGACTTGTAGCAGATCCCTGCAATTCGGGTCAGGAACCTCTCTGGCCCTCTGCATCCTGTGCTGTTCCCTCCCTTGCATTCCCCAGCCAGCTGGTCAGCTGTTGTTAATATTCTCGACCGGTGTGAAATGCTAAAGGCTGCCATCTGAGTTCACGGATTCAATATAAATTTGGGGGCGCGACTATTGTGCAAAGAAGCAGAGACGGCAGTAAACAATGAGGTTAAGCTGCGATGCAAGGAGTTTTCGATAGGCCTGTTGTTGCGGGTTTTGTAAAGGTCTCGTTTTTTCGAGCACCCGGCTGGGTTCACCCTCTGTTATTGGATCAAAAAGCCAGACCGCTAAGCGGCTTGGGGCAGTTTACCTAATAAAGATGTAGGTCAGATCCCAGGGGCATTATCTCCAGTTTGAACCAGAAATCTGTTCCCGCAATCCAGTGATGATTTACCAGCAGGAGTTGTGTAAGCATGGCAAACTGCAACACACTTGTTTCAAAGAGTTTAGTTTATGTTAGTTTAAAGATACAGCACAGAAATAGGGCTTTCAGCCCACCTAGCCCGCACCAATCCGTGAACCCGGCACACTAACACTATCCTACACACGCTAGGGACAATTTACAAGTACACCCGGACAATTTACCTACACACCTGTACGTCTTTGGAATGTGCTGGGAAACCGGAACATCCAGAGAAAGCCTACGCGGTCACGGGGAGAACGTACAAACTCCGTACAGGCAGCACCCGTGGTCAGGATCGAACCTGGGTCTCCAGTGCTGTGAGGCAGCAAATCTACCCCTGTCGCAACGTGCCACACCCTTGTTAAAATTAACACCACCCCCTCCCCACCCTGAATTTATTTCAGGCCCCTAAATTATTTTCTGATCTATTTGCCACTTAGCAAAGCTTAGAACTTGAGTAAGTCAAAGTAGTTGATAATGTCGGATTATGATACAAGTGAGAGACATGTTCAGGAATGTCAGGAGCAGTGATTGTTACTGTCGGACCAGCACACGTCATAGCTGGAGGTGCAGGAACTGCGATGTTGGTTTATTTAAAAAAACACAAAGCGCTGGTGTAACTCAGTGGGTCCGGCAGCATCTGTGGAGAACATGAATTGGACACATTTTGGGTTGAAATCTTGCTTCAGAATGATTCTTGAAGTCTGATGAAGGGCCCTGACCTGAAACACTGCCTATCCACGTCCCCCTGAGATGCTGCCTGACCCGCTGAGTTACTCCTACACTGTATAGGTTTATCAGTTACTAGAGCAAGTGGGGCCGGTTGGGACCCGGCCCCTCAACGCCTAGTTGCGAGGGGAGGGGGCGGCCTGCAGCGTCACACACACACTGACAAACCTCTCACACACACACAACCACCCCCCCCCCACACACACTAACCACCCCCCCCCCCACACACACTAACCACCCCCCCCACACACACTAACCACACACACACTAACCACCCCCCCCCCACACACACACTAACCACCCCCCCCACACACACAAACCACCCCCCCCCACACACAAACCAACCCCCCCCCCCACACACACAAACCCCCCCCCCCCACACACACACTAACCACCCCCCCCCACACACACACACCCCCACCCCCCCCCCCCCACACACACACCCCCCCCCCACCACACACACACTAACACCCCCCACACACACACTAACCACCCCCACCCACACACTCCACCGCCCCCCACACACACACACCCCCACCCCCCCACACACACCACACACCCCCCACCCCACCCCCCCCCCCCCCCCACACACACACTAACCACACACACACAACACACACACCCCCCCCCCCACACACACACACACACACTAACCACCCCATTGATATTATATTAATATTGTTCATTCACTCTTTTTACCCCATGCCCCGCCCTATCCACTCACACATAGCCCCCAACTCACAGGTGTGGCTAGAGAGGGAGGGGGAGAGAGAGTGAGGGACACAGAGCCACAGCGAGGGGGACACAGAGAGGGACACAGGCACAGAGAAGAACACAGAGAGGGACACAGAGAGGGGGACACAGAGAGGGACACAGAGAGGGGGACACAGAGGGACACAGAGAGGGGGACACGGAGAGGGACACAGAGAGGGGCACAGAGAGGGACACAGAGAAGAACACAGAGAGGGGGACACGGAGAGGGACACAGAGAGGGACACAGAGAGGGGCACAGAGAGGGACACAGAGAAGAACACAGAGAGGGGGACACGGAGAGGGACACAGAGAGGGGCACAGAGAGGGACACAGAGACAGGGGAGCTTGCTGACTTTTGGAGCTGGGGTTTCCGATTTGCGGCGTCTTTTGAGCGGGCCGCCCTGCTGCTGCGAGCGGGCGGACAGTCAAAAGCAGCAGAGAGCCGGCCGATCGTGGCTTCCGCGAGGGGAAGCTCACCCACCCGCGTGACAGACGATCGGATGGGGAGACGGAGAGGAGGTCGGCCCCTGTGCCGGCCAGAGATTGCCAGATGGGATCGGGATCACCAGCGAGGAAAAGGGGTCATGATTCCCCGAGTCCCTGCGATCGACGCAGGAATCGCAGATCACCATAGACGGCCTCTCCCAGAGGGAGTAATGGCCACCACGTACACTTTCCCATCGCACTGCCCCATGCCCGCGCGGGTGATAACGGCTTCCGCCATGTTCTAGAACTTCAAGGATCCCAGCAGAGCACGCAGCACGACCTGAACAGCAGTTTAAAAATGCTAAGTGACAAATTTAAAGAAGTAAAAGTTAAGAAGCAAGAAGTACAGAAGACAGAACAGGGATGATCTCGCTCACAGCTTGAGCAGAGGCAGACAGGCAGATCGATTGTGACGTCATTAGCGAGACCATCTCATTTATTTTCTAAGTTATTTGAAAATTTTGAACATTTTCATAAATAACTCGAGAAATAATGCTATAATTTTTCAGATAAGGCAATTTTTTATTTCACGGGATAAATCTCTGCCAGAATATGTAAAATTTTTACAGTCAGCGCATCCTTTCTTGGAGTAGATGTGACTGCACACAAACAAATAATTACACACACACACACAGTTTTATAGTTATGAGGATAGCTCTTGACTATCCCTGTATTTGGTTACCTAGTTTATTGATAAGAGTAATGACAATTGTAGCATTGAATTTGAAGAAATATAAATTTGGAGACACAGGTAATGGGGGCGCAGTGGAGTTGCTGCCTTACATGCTTTCCAGCGCCAGATACCCAGGTTTGATCCTGACTATGGGTGCTGTCTGTACGTAGTTTGTACGTACTCTCTTTGACCACGTGGGTTTTTCCGGGTGCTCCGGTTTCCTTCCACGCTTCAAATACGTAAAGGTTCGTAGGTTAATTGGCTTCGGTAAAATTGTAAATAAGCCTTAGTGTATAGGATAGTGTTGGTGTATGGGGCATCTCTGGTTAGCGTGGATTTGGTCTGTCGAAGGACCTGTTTGCATGCTGTATCTCAGAAGTCCAAAGTCTTAAAGTTCAGCACAGACATTATGAGCCGAAGGGCTTGTTCCTGTGCCGTATCTTGCAATCAATTCAGTCAATCAATTCTGGGACTTACTGATGCATCAGCATTTAAAGCGCAGAAGGACATTGGTGAAAGTGTTACACCTTGAGGCTCTACACTACGGTTGTGCTGAACGACTGATGGAAAGAGGTCACCACATCGTACATGACCCACCTGCTCCATTCCTCTGCCATCTCCCATGGTCTCCCCCTCCCCGGGGATCTGCAGTGCCCAGATTGTCCTCAAATGGCCACCTTGACAATGACAGGAAACTCCAAAACCGGTGTGGAATCAAATCACGCTTGATCCTGAGGGACTGACTGAGAAGAAGAAAAGTTAAATATTATAACAGTCCATTTACATTATATAATGTTTTATTTTACATTATTATGTTTAATGTATGATAACATATTTTACAAAACATTAGGGCGACATTGTGGCACAGCGGCACATATTTAAGAAAATGAATATATAGCAATAATCCCAAAATGCCAAGAAGTGTTTTTGTGCACAGCAAACAACCTAAAGATTAACAGGAGTTACAAGAAAGTGCAGATGCTGGAATCTTGAGCAAAACAGAAAGTGCTGGAGGAACTCAGCGGGTCAGGAACTCTGTGGACAGACGCCATTTACATTTTTTTTGGCATATTTGGTGATGATTCTCTTGAGGGAGGGTCTGCCCATTCCCTCCACAGATGCTGCCTGACCCGCTAACTTCCTCCAACACATTGTGTTTTGCTAAAAGTTAACAGGGTCTTATTGACCAGAAGTTGGTCAATTTACCCATTGTAGCTATATTGAGCTTTGCAGAAATCATCCAATGAGCACCGCAGTCCTCACTTAACCCCAAAGAAGTACAAACATTCCCCTTCTCTGCATACATATATTCCAAGTCCTATCTTGCTGCATATTTTGTTTTCTCATCTCTCCTTTGTTCAGTTATCTTAAATCTGTATCTCCAGCTATTACAATCCTGCCAGAGCAAACAGTGTCTTTGTATTTACTTTACTGAAACCCTGCTGGCATTTGTTAAATGTTAGCGCAGTTAGTTTCTGCAAACATCATAAAACGGTTAAACAAATATTTTATTTTCCACTGTATTGAAATTGTGCAATGTGACTGTAGCTTAAACCAAACAGACTTGCAGTGCTTTGTTCATAGCTGACACTTTCATGGAGATTAACCCTCGCAAGGTGCAGGAACCTTTTGGCTTCCCATTATGCATTGTCTTTCCGCTGTCTGGTGAGCATGCAACAAACGCTTTACACTGTACCTCGGTACACGTGACAATAGAGCAAAACAAAGCTAAACTAAACTAACCCAGTCCAAGCTGTTAAACAGAGTTCCTGACAAGCTTTCAGGGCAGAAGCTAATGTGAGACTCAGCATTGATTTGGTATTTTCTGCTGCTATTTATATTGTAGTTTACTATAGAATTATACAACACAGCGCAGTGCTACAGCAACAGTGTTGATTATCTGTAATACTGGTCCAATCCTCCTATTGCATGTAGGCTTGTACATAGGACAGACTAGGTATGGTAGGCACTGGATTGAAAGTGTGCAATGTGACTGTAGCTTAAACTGAACAGACTCGCAGTGCTTTGTTCACAGCTAACACTTTCTTGGAGATTACCCCTTGTAAGGCACAAGAAACTTTTGGCCCCAAAGGACATCAGTATATGTTATCGATCATCAAGTTGTTTTATGGTTATATTAAGACCAGCTTAAACTACCTAGCTGCCATGATAGATTCAGCCTGGTGTCTGTGGTTCAATAATCCAGACCTCTGTCTGCTGGTCTAATCATGTAACCATCATGTACCATCATATGTACCACCATGTTAACTTCAACAACAGTAATTGAATTTAGGGGTGGCACGGTCGTGCAGCGGTAGAATTGCTGCCTTACAGTGATAAAGACCCGGGTTCAATCCTGACTATGGGTGCTGTCTGCACGGAGTTTATACATTCCCCCTATGACTGTGTGGCTTTCCTCCAGGTGCTCCAGTTTCCTCCCACACTCCAAAGATTTGCAGGGTTTGTAATTGGCTTCTGGAAATTGCCCCTAGTGTGTAGGATGCGAAGCTGGGATAACATAGACCTGGTATACAGGTGATCGCTGGTTGGCGGGGACTCGGTGGGCCAAAGTTGCCTGTTTCCAGGCTGTATCTCAAAACTAAACTAAACTTTAGAAATAAGATTTAGACCACATGGAGCCATTTCATCTGGTGAAAATATCGAAGACCAGAGGGCAAAGGTGAGAGGGTCAAAGCTTAAAGGAGATGTGCGTGACAAGTTTTTAAACTGAGGGTGGTGGATGTCTGTAACCCATCTCCAGTGGTGGAGGCAGATATAATAGTGGTGTTTAAGAGGTTTTTAGATAGGCACATGGATATGCAGGTCCATTCAGCCATCTAGTTTACTCCATTCAATCATGGCCGATCTCTTTCCCTCTGAACTCCATTCTCCTGCCTTATCCCCATGACCCCTGACACCCGAACTAATCATGAATCTGTCAATCTCCGCCTTAAAAATATCCATTGACGGCCACCACAGCCTTCTATGGCAAAGAATTCCATAGATTCACCACCCTCTGGTAGAAGGGTGGGTTCACTGTTGAATGATGTATCTATGAGGGCCAAGATGAAACATGGAATATCTTTGGACATAATGCCTTTTGTTCTCATTTGTGTTCCTTCCAATTCTGCTCTCTTGTACTGTTCAGTTTGCCTGTTGTATATCTAAACTATAAGAATGTCAGCAGCTTGAATCGAACAGAATTACCTCTGAGGGTGACCACTGGAGTATACATTTTTTATGTGAGCAGCACTAACCACTGAATGTAAAACGCAATGCTGTCTGCAATATGCAGAGATGCAGAATTATTTCTCTATCGGTGATAGATTTAATACAATATTAAGGAAATTAAATTAAAGCAGAGGTTGATATTGTGGCTGTCATCTGTGCGTGACTGTTATTCCTGATAAGTGCTCGTGCCACAAAAGGCTTTACATTGAAGCTATTTATCTTGCTGAAGTGTTGTGATGAAGGGATGATTTCTTCTAAATCCCTGGATGTGGAGTATTAATCTCAAACAATAAAACTGAACCACTGCATTTCAATTCTCTGCAGGGTATACCTGTAGTTTTAATCTATGTTTAGTTTGGTGTATTGATACAGCATGGCAACAGGCCCTTTGGCCCACCGAGTCCACGCCGACCATCGATCATCCGTTCACGCTAGTTCCATGTTATCCCACTTTCTCATCCGCTCCCTACACACTGGGGGATATTTACAGAATGCCAAATAACCTACAAACCCACACGTCTTTGGGATGCAAAAGGATTTGAGTATAGGAGCAGGGAGGTTCTACTGCAGTTGTACAGGGTCTTGGTGAGACCACACCTGGAGTATTGCGTACAGTTTTGGTCTCCTAATCTGAGGAAAGACATTCTTGCCATAGAGGGAGTACAGAGAAAGTTCACCAGACTGATTCCAGGGATGTCAGGACTTTCATATGAAGAAAGACTGGATAGACTCGGCTTGTACTCGCTAGAATTTAGAAGATTGAGGGGGGATCTTATAGAAACTTACAAAATTCTTAAATGGTTGGACAGGCTAGATGCAGGAAGATTGTTCCCAATGTTGGGGAAGTCCAGAACAAGGAGTCACAGTATAAGGATAAGGGGGAAATCTTTTAGGACCGAGATGAAAAAAACATTTTTCACACAGAGAGTGGTGAATCTCTGCAATTCTCTGCCACAGAAGGTAGTTGAGGCCAGTTCATTGGCTATATTTAAGAGGGATTTAGATGTGGCCCTTGTGGCTAAAGGGATCAGGGGGTATGGAGAGAAGGCAGGTACAGGATACTGAGTTGGGTGATCAGCCATGATCATATTGAATTACGGTGCAGGCTCGAAGGGCCGAGTGGCCTACTCCTGCACCTATTTTCTATGTTTCTATGTGGGAGGATCTGGCACTGTGAGGTAGCAGCTCTACCAGCTGCGCCGCTATGCCACCCCTGTGCGTAGTTATAATAACTGTATCTTTTAATTTTCTTGAAACAGTGACAGCACAAACCACACTCACATCTTCAACTAAATTGATCATCAGCTATAAATGGTTCAATCTATGATTAGCGAGGCTGGGTTTCACGAACGCATCAATTCATGTTTCTGATCTGTTGTTCTTAATCGGGGACCAGACTGCTCTGTAGAATTACACACGTTGATCCTTTATTTTACAAAGAAATCGGCAGCTTGGAAAAGGACTTGCTGTACATTTTAACAATGCCCTTGAAGGGATTTGAAGGTATGAGGGAGGAGTTAATCAAGATTTAAATTTGATGCACTTTTGCAATCAATGATTAGAAAATCCTGGTAAAGAAATAGTCTTCACGACCAAATACTCTGATGATTGGCGACACATCTATTGACAGGAATTCAGTGTTCAAATTGAACTGAATTTAAGAAAAATTTGGGGAGGTACATGGATTGAAAAGGTTTGGAGGGATATGGGCCAAATATGGGCAAATGGACTAGCATAGATGGAGCATCCTGGTCGGCATGGACTAGTTGGGCCGAAGGGCCTGTTTCCGTGCCATGTGACTCTATGACACTAACTGGTTTCAGTTCTTTCCCAGACTTTTGAAGTAAAACCGGAGGGTGGAGTATCAGCAAAATTGAACTTAATTCTGCGGAAATTCACCAAGCCTTTGCAGCCCAGAGTTGGACAGATAAACCACCGAAGCAAGCAGCTGTCACACCCCTTCAGCCGGGACAAGATGCATTTGTAAGTTGTGTATTTTGCATCTACTTTCTTGTGGAATGTGCATGACCTTAGTAATATTTAGTGGTTCTGCATGCCCGTTAAAGGATGGGGGCATGTAAATGAAAGATCTTTACAATGGTCTGATTAGAGAATTCATCATTGAAGTACATCCACCAAGTGTAGGATTAGTGGTTCAGCTGGCAATGGGAAACAGAGTACAGGACAGTGTGATGCAGGGGTGGAATGCTGCATACCAGACGCACAAACAATTCACAATGTCTCCGTTATTTGCAGGTACAACGTAACAAACAAGGAAACGTTTTTTGACAACGCAACACGAAGTCGAATAGTAAGTCAGACTCGAGTTCCTTGAGACGAGAGGCCCAGAGGTTCTTTCCATCTCACGCTTGGTTTGGACAAAGCTCTCCAGTATGTCCGTGGTGTGCCTGTGCTGGACATCGCACTAAGGGTTTAGCAGATATCACATCTGTTTTCCAGCAAGCGGGATGTATCCCAATTTCTACTTTTGGTCTATGATGCTTTGGTGTAAGACTCAGAAGATGAAAATGTCATCGAGTCATCCAGCACAGAAACAGGGCCTTTGGCCTAACGCATCCATGCCCACCATTATGCCAATCTGAGCTAGTCCCTTTTGCCTGTGTTTATTCCATATCGCCCTCAACCTTTCCTATCCACTTACCTGTCCAAATGTCTATTAACTGCTGTAATTATATTAGCCTCCACGGCTTCATCTGGCAGCTTGTTCCATATACCCAACACCCTATAACCATGAAACCTTTGTTTCCAATGAGCAGGGTGGTAAATCACCCCACGATTACCGAGTCCACGCTGACCAGCAATCCCTACACACAACTCTTTCCTACACACACTAGTGACAATTGACAATTTCACCAAGCCAATTAGTCTACAAACCTGTACGTCTTTGGAGAGTGGGAGGAGACTGGTGCACCCGGAGAAAACCCACTCAGGTCACAGGGATAATGTACAAACTCTGTACAGTCTTGTGTTGGCCAAGCAGGGGAAGTTACCACTGAAATCATTCTTTGTCATTGCTACCAATTCCTCATCTCCTGGACTCCCAACAATGCTTCTATTGACTTAGTGCTCAATGATATTCTATTTGAGATGATTAGGGACAGTTATTTTAATTGATAAATACATGTTATTACAAACTATGTATTGATTCAATATGATTAAAATAAATATTTTAAACAAAAGTCCTACCTCGACCCCCAATGCTGCTGCCTCATGCCTCAGTCTCGTCCATGACCCCACAACTAAGCATCAGGCCCAACCAACTACCATTGTTTTAAAAAGCTGCAGTACTCAAAAATCTCCAAACAAAAAGCAAATATCTGCTTCTCTTTCAAACTTCAAACAGCACCGGGCTTCACCAGTTGACTTTGAAAGAAAAATCTACAGTGTGATGCAAGATTTGAAACTTGCACTGTTTTTTCCATTTACATACTGTTCCGTGTGCTTCTTTAAAATTGAATTGCAAGATACAGCATGGCAACAGGCCATTCGGCCCATCGAGTCCACGCAGATGTTCAATCACCCGTTCACACTAATTTTATGTTATCCCAATTTTTCATCCACTCCCTCTGCATGGGGGGCAATTTGCAGAGGGGCAATTAACCTACAAACCTGCATGTCTTTGGCATGTGGGTGAAAACTGGAGCACCCGAAGGAAACCCACGATGTCACAGGGAGATCGTGCAAGCCCCACACAAACAGCACCCGAGGCCAGGATTGAACCCGGGTCTCTGGCACTGTGAGGCAGCACGTATACCCACCGCACCATTATGCCGCTCTAAACATAATGGTGCAATATATAAAGAGTTGCCAAGGAACACAAGTAGCCTGACATTAATGTTGATGTAGATGGAACTGGTTTAGATTGCTGACTTTATTTTTTAATTTCCATACAGGTTTATGAAATTTTAAAACGAACTTCATGTGCAAAAGCTCCATATAACACGGGTAAGGAGCTTTCATCCCTGAGAACACTTTTCAGGGTGATCCCTAAATAATTCTTAAAATAGAAATAGATATTAGTTTGGTTCAGAAATTGATCAATTGGAACATTAAAAATAAAAGGTAGAAGCAGAGATGCCCATTCATCTCTGGCCTTTGTCCAACCATCTGAATATCAAACCCTCCCCCAGATCCTGCCATGCTTTGTCCTGCCCCTCCTCTCCTCCAGCTTTCACCTCCCCCATACTACAATCAATCTTCAGGAGACCCAAAACATCAACTATCCATGCCCTCCAGAGATGCTGCCTGACCCGCTGAGTTACTCCAGCATTTTGTTAGTTTTGTCAGAGATACAGTGTGGAATCGGGCCCTTCGCCCACCGATTACAACCATCGATCCACATCCATTTGTTCTATCCTGCACAATAGGGGCAATTTACAGAAGCCAATTAACCTACAAATCTGCATATCTTGGAGAGCTGGAGAAAATCAATGCAGTCACAGTTCAAACTCTGTACTGGCAGCACCCGAGGTCAGGATCGAACCCAAGTTTCTGGCGCTGTGAGATAGCAGCTCTACCGTTGTGCCACCCCCTGTGTCTGTTTTTATTGAAGATAAAATGCTGGGAACACTCAGCAGGTCAGGCTGAGATTGTGGGAAGAAAAACAGCGTTAACATTTCGGGTCATTACCTATTTCTATTTTTGATTTCCAGTATCTGCAGATATTTTGATTTTTGTTGGCTGTGGTTTTATGAAGGATGTTGAGAAAACAGTACTTCTGCACACTTAGTTGAGTCCCAATGGGCTAACCGATAACAACAGCCTGAGTAAACTCCATTAAGATTGCTATCTAGAGTGTGTGCCAGGATCCTATCAATGACGATAGCTACGCTGTCCATATATCTGAAAGGAGACAGACAGACTGCTCATCTGCTCTGCAGATTTACTCTCTCACGAGAGTCAAGACAGAATCAAGAGAGTTTCATTGCCATAAATACTGACAACTGAATAATGACATTCTTCCTTGCGGCAGCCTAACAGGCCTGTAAAAACAATACTTATGGATAATTTATAATTAAACAAAAATCAATAAATGAATAACCCCAGTACTGGTGCAAAAAAACCCCACGTCCCTCATGCAACCAAAGACAGTTCATAGTTCATAGTTCATAGTTGAAGTTAGTGTTGTGCAATGTTCAAGAGCCTGATGGTTGTTAGGAAGAGGCTGTTCTTGAACCTGGTGGTCACGACTTTTAGACTCCTGTACTTTCTTCCCAATGGTAGGAGTGAAATGAGAGCGTTGCTAGGGTGGTGTGGGTCATTGATGATGCCAGCTCCCTTCCTGCAATACTCAGTTTAGTTCAGTGTAGAGATACAGCGCAGAAACAGGCCCTTCGGCCCACCGAGTCCGTGCCGACCAGCGATCCCCACACATTAAAGCTATCCTACACACTCTAGGGACAATTTACACTTATACCGAGCCAATTAACCTACAAACCTGTGCGTCTTTAGAGTGTGGGAGGACTAGGTCCTATAAAGCTGCATCATCATTTCCTGACCCCCATACTCAATGTCCCGACTGATGAGGGCTAGTACACCATTGGCTTTCTTTACCGCTCTATCTACTTGCGTTGGCATTTGGCCTAAACATTATGTCACATCACCCAGAGTGATGATGTTAGAGGAGGAGACCGGTTGCGTTCAGATCCCTGGGGTCTGGCAGGTGGACATAGTCTGGGAAGAGGAAGCATGGACCTATTGTGGGTGGGAGATGGTGGGAGTGGGTCAGCACCAGGGGAAGGGAGAGAATCGAAGGAAAGACAATATTAGGGAATAGGAATGCTGGCTGCGGACTGTGACAATGGTTTGTTGACTTGAAGCTACCTATCAGCTGGTTCACAGGCCATACATGTGGAGATGCAGTGAGATAATATTGGAATTCTTCACTGATGTGTGATAGAATTTCACAATGTAAATTTGTCTTTCAGGTATAACGACTTTAATAGCGAATGACATCTACGAAGCTGCCTATCCCCTTCATGATGTAAGTTTAGTTTAGTTAAGAGATACAGTGCGGAGAGAGGCCTTTCGGCCCACAGAGTCCGTGCCGACCAACGATCCCTGCATAGTCACACTACCCTCCACAACTAGGAACAATTTACAAATATTATACCAAGCCAACTAGCCTACAAGCCTGTACGTCTTTGGAGTGTGGGAGGAAACTGGAAGCACCCGGAGAAAACCCACGCAGGTCACGGGGAGAACATACATACAGCACCCATAGTCAGGGTTGAACCCGGGACTCAACCACTGTGCCACCGTGCACCCCAAGTGTGATTCTCTCTGTGGTAAATTGGTCTCTGAATGTAATGTGGGCACAACAACATAAGGTTTAGTGGTGGAGCAGAGTGTTGGGGTGGTGGGCTGTACAGTGGAACCACGTGAAGAGATGAGAATGTACAAACTACAAGGTGAATTACTTATCAGGAGCAAGTGCGAATGAAAGAGACAAGGGAACACGCCCCAAATACAGTTTCACTGAAGTCAACATGTTGATGGTAGAAGTTTGCAGATAATTCAAACCTGAGACCTGACTAAATAGTTGGTTAATTCAAGGAAAGAAAATCCTACTATAAACAACCAATGTATGTAAGTAATAATTACTGTGATTCAAAACTATCACAGAACATGGAACATACAGCACAGGAACAGGCCCTTTGGCCCACAATGTCCATGCCGAACATAATGCTAAGATACACTAATCTCCTCTGCCTGCACATGACACATTAAATAGTATAGAAACATAGGAAAATAGGTGCAGGAGTAGGCCATTTGGCCCTTCAAACCAGCACCTCCATTCAATATGATCATGGCTGATCATCCAGAATCAAAATTCCTGCTTTCTCCCCATATCCCTTGATTCTGTTTGCCCGAAGAGCTATATCTAACTCTCTCTTGAATACATCTTGGTTTTATGCATTATGCAATGATGTGGAACTCACTGCTAATTGTGGAACACTCTACCACTGCTAGTAGTTGAAGCAGAGTATTGAGGAATTTAAGGGGAGGCTTGAGAAATGTATATGGAGGACAGGATGATTCTCATTGAGTTTGATGGAAAAGGATGGGAGTGGATTTGTGTGAAGCCAGCATGGACTAAGTGGGGAGATTTCTCATCCACTCCCTATACACCAGGGGCAATTTACTGTGGACCAATTCAGTGGGGAGATTGTCCTTGGTCTGATGATATAATTCCTTGTACACTGTATGTTTTTTTATCCAGGGTGATTATGAAGGCACTGATCCAGAGGAGAATGAGCGCAGGGTAAGGAATTCATCAACACTTTTCCATTGTAAGTGTTTAGAAAAATGCAGATGGAAAGGCATTGATGATAGTTGTAACTTGAGCAGCAATTTATTCAGAGATTAGGGTCTGAAGAATGGTCTCAACCCAAAACATCACCTATTCCTTCTATCCAGAGTTGCTGCCTGTCCCGCTGAGTTACTCCAGCATTTTGTGTCTACAGAGATTAGAGATACGGTGCAGAAACAGGCCCTTCGGCCCACTGAGTCCATGCTTACCATGGTCATAGAGAGAACGAGCAAACTCCACTCAGCCACCACCCGTAGTCAGGATTGGACCCGGATCTCTGGCGCTGTGAGGCAGCAGCTCTACCCACTGTGCTGCTGGCTGGCTATCACAGACTGAAAGCAGTGACCCGCTAAAACTTGATACCATTGACTTCATTCTGGTTGAGCAATTGTATTTTTGACTTCAGATAACACAGTATCTGTAAAGGTACTAAGATGCCTTACGGAATATTAATACTGTCCTTTGACATTGCAGCTGCTGTACCAAGAATGGGCGCGATATGGAGTGTTTTATAAGTACCAGCCAATTGACCTGATAAGGTAATTTCTGATGTTCCTTTGACGTTGCTAAAGTATGATTTTTAACTGTGAAGATTGTCTTGGGTGGTCCCTTGGGATTGAGGATGATGTCCATGAGCCTTCCATGGTTGATGTGGGAATCGCAACTGTTCCATGGAATGGTGGGAGATGTGGAGAGTGACAAAATGGGAAATAATACTCTCAGTGTGGCCTTACACACTTCCCGAATCAGCATGAAAGGTGCGGCACAGTAGAGTTGCTGCCTTACAGTACCAGAGACCTGGGATCAATCCTGGTGCTGGATGTACAGAGTTTGCACGTTCTCGCTGTGACCGCGTGGGTTTTCTCTGCGTGCTCCAGTTTCCCCCCACACTCCAAAGACATGCAGGTATGTAGGTTAATTGGCTTCCGGTGGCTGAGGCGGCGTTCTGGCGGCGGTGACCTGAGTCCGGGGTTCAGCCGCGGGCCAGTGGACGACGTCGTCAGCGGCGGCGTCCGCTGGACTGGAGGGCGGCAGCTGCGACCACCCCGGGCCGCGGTGTTTGAGCTGGCCCGTTCGCGGAGCGCGGTGAGCCGCGGGACTGTTTGTGCCATCGCCCGGGGGGGAATCGCCTCAGCGCAGAGGGAGAAGAGGAGGGAAGAGACTGCAGCCCTAAGATTTTTGCCTCCATCACAGTGAGGAGGTGCTTGGTGGACTCACTGTGGTGGATGTTAATTTGTGTTTACTGTTGTTTATTATTGTATTATTGTATGTATGACTGCAGGCACGAAATTTCGTTCAGACCAAAAGGTCTGAATGACAATAAAGGAAATTCAATTCAATTCTGTAGAAATTGTAAATTGTCCCTAGTGTGTAGGATTGGTTGTGTATCGCTGGTCAGCATGGACTTGGTGGGCCAAAGGGCCTGTTTCCACGCTGTATCTCTAAATTCTAAAGTCTAAAAACTTTATTTTCAGAGGATGGCTTGGTGGAGGAACAGCCATTATACATAGACTTCCTCAACCTCTCCAAAGCCTTTCACTTCTTTAATCAGGAAGAATCATGGAACCCACTCCACAAATTAGCTATAGGCAGAGGTTATTCAGGCTAGGACTTTACATAGAAACATAGAAAATTGGTGCAGGAGGAGGCCATTCAGCCCTTCGAGCCAGCACCGCCATTCATTGTGATCGTGGCTGATCATCCCCTATCAATAACCCGTGCCTGCCTTCTCCCCATATCCCTTCTCCACTAGCCCCTTGAGCTCTATCTAACTCTCATAAATCCATCCAGTAACTTGGCCTCCACTGCCCTCTGTGGCAGGGAATTCCATAAATTCACAACTCTCTGGGTGAAAAAGATTTTTCTCAGTCTTAAATGACCTCCCCTTTATTCTATTTCTCACCTCAGTCTTAAATGACCTCCCCTTTATCCTTGGAGCACAGGAGGCTGAGGGTTGATCTTATAGAGCAGTATAAAATCATCCGGGGAACAGATAGGGTGAATGCACAGAGTATTTTTTATCCAGAGTAGCGGAATCAAGAAATGCGGGACATGGGTTTAAGATGAGGGGCGAAAGAATTAATAGGAACCTGAGGGGTGAGAGAGGGTGGTGGGTATATATGTAACGAGCTGACGGAGGAGGTAGTTGAGGCAAGTACTATTCAACAACATTTAAAGCTCATTTGGACTAATACGTTATTAGGAAAGATTGAGAGGGATATGGGCGCAGCACAAGCAGGTGGGACTAGTGTAGATGGGGCAATGTGGTCAGCATGGATGAGTTGGGCCGAAGGGCCTCTTTCCATGCCGTATGATTATGAGTCTGTGACTCTATACAAGAAGCATAAGGCCTTCTGTGTGTTATGTTATTCCTCTCAGGAGTATTTGAATTTATAATTATTGAATGTTTGAGACACAAACAACTTTATGATTTGTGATGTGTTAATAGGCAATGTCAGTGATGTTTGTTTCATGATAATGATGCTGTGATAGTTTGATGGATATATTCTCTAATTAATCCACCAGTGGATTATTCACTGGTGGATACATTCCCTGATCAATTACTTAATTGTTTAATCGATTGATTGATTGCTTAAGTAGAGAGTTGGTGTGTTCATTAATGGGCCATTGTCAGGCAACTGATGTGAGGGTGCTGCATTTTTCATGGGTTCTGTAATCAGCAGTCCCTTTGAGCACAATTTTTTGCAACATCTTAGCTTTAGTTTAGAGATACAGCGTGGAAACAGGCCCTTCAGTTCACCAAGTCTGCACTGATCAGCAATCACCTGTATACTAGTTCTGTTCTACACACTAGGGACAATTTACAGAAGCCAATCAACCTACATACCTGCTGGTCTTTGGAATGTGGGAGGAAACCAGAGCACCCGGAGAAAACCCATGAGGTCAGAGAGAATGTGTAAACTCTGTAAAGACAGCACTCATAGTCAGGATCAAACCTGGGTCTCTGGCACAACGAGGCAGCTGTTTTGTCATACTTTTGACTAATTTAATTTCTAATCTATGTCTTTCACAGGAAGTATTTTGGTGAGAAGATTGGCTTGTACTTCGCATGGTTGGGACTCTACACAGAGCTGCTGATGCCGGCATCACTAGTTGGGATCATAGTATTTTTTTATGGGTGTATTACAATAGACAATGACATACCAAGGTAAGATTTCGCTCTGAACTAACACAAGACAGTGGTATATACCTAATCCTTTATGGAGCATAAACAAGAAAGTTTCATTCTACAAAAGTGTTGTTGTTGCTAATACTACTTTAATTAAGGTACTATTGTCCCACAAGTTGAATTAATGGTTTCTGATATGCATCATATATTGACATGGAGGACAACATGAAGTGACTTCACAGACATAAGCTATTCAGCCCCACAAGCCTGTGCAGTCACCTTTGCTCAATACTAGTCCAATAACAACATTCAAAAGACATTTTAATGGGTACATTGATAGTTTTGTTTCAGAGATACAGCATGGAAGCAGGCCATTGGGCCCACCAAGTCCATGCCGAGCATTGATCACCTGTTCATACTAGTTCTATGTTTAGTTTAGAGATACAGCGCTGAAACAGGCCCGACAGAACGGAGTCCGCGCTGACCAGCGATCCCCGCACATCATCATCATCCTACACACAGGAGGAACAATTTATATTTATCAAAAGATAATTAACCTAAAAACGTGTACGTCTTTGGAGTGTGGGAAGAAACCAAAGATTTTGGAGCAAACCCACGCGGTCACGGGGAGAAAGTTCAAATTCCGTACAGACATCACCTGTAGTCGGGATCGAACCCGGGTCTCTTGTGCTGTAAAGCGGCAACTCGATCTCTGCGCAACCATGCGGCCCTTACCCAACTTTCTAATTCACTCCCTTACATACTCGGGGCAATTTACAGAGGCCAATTAACCTACAAATCCCCACATCTTTGGGATGTGGGAGGAAACTGGCGCACCTGGAGGAACCCCATGTAGTCACAGGGCGAATGTGCAAACTCCATGCAGACAGCACCCGAGGTCAGGATCGAACCCATGTCTCTAGCACTGTGAGGCAGTAGCTTTATCAACTGTGCCACCCTTGTAGGAAAGATTTAGAGGAATATATGTGCCAAATGCAGGCCAATGGAATTAGTTTGGATGGGGTACCTTGGTTGCATGGATGTGTTGGGCTGAAGGGCCTGTTTCTGTGCTGTGTGACTCCCACCATACTTCATCAGCGTGTACCCTTCATTCCTCATTCACTAACGTGTCAAGCCTCCCCTTCAAAGCATCCATTTGCCTCTACAATCCACCTAGTAACAGTTCCATGTGTTCACTGTAGGGCACCTCACAGTCACCAATAACATGTGGCAGCTTATACTGATTGCAAGTGAATTTGCTGGATGTCTCCTTGTCAACCATTGCTCAGACTCGTTGCAAGACTCGAGTGCGGCATGGTGTCACAGCAGTAGAGTTTCTCCCTTACAGCGCCAGAGACCAGGGTTTGATCCTGACCGTGGGTGCTGTCTGCATAGAGTTTGTACATTCTCCTTGTAACCACGTGGGTTTCCTCCGGTGCTCTGTTTTCCTCCCACATCCAAAGACGTACAGGTTTGCAGGTTAATTAGCTTCTGTAAATGTTCCCTAGTGTGTAGGGCGATGCTAGTGTTGAATGCCCGCTGGCACAGTGGGCACAATCCCTGTGTCGGGTGCGGGAGGAACAACATCATTCACCAGGCTCCATTGAGGAGCTTTTGCAGGAGAAATTGGACTAAATAGTTATTTGCCACCCTGGGGCACTCCAGCATTGGAACAAAGCCAACTGAGGCAAGTCCCGTACTTACCATTGGATTTTTAGCTTTCCCCCCCAACCATCCCATGTGACACCAACCCTCCATCCATGAACCCACGGGTGAAATGAATATCCCATGGGTGAAGTGAATCTCATTCAGATCACCCGTATGATCCCATTCTCAAACCTTGGTCAATCCACACTCTTTCCCCATCCCATCCCCACCTGGCCCTTGTTACAGCATTCAGCATGAAAGTATACATGGTCTTCTCAGCCACTCCCATGGCCTTGGGTGTAGTTGTGAGAGCTACTGGGGGTTCATATGGAATTACTGAAAGAAGGTAATTCAGTATCAATATTCTCTACAGGCAGATAAGAGTTGGGCTTAGCATCATGTTCGGCATAGACACTGTGCGCCTAATGGCCTGTTTTATGCTGTATTGTTCTAAAACAAACTCCCTCCACTTTGATGTAGAAACAAGGAACTGCAGATGCTGGTTTACAAACAAAAATACACAGTGCTGGAGTAACTGAGTGGGTTATGCAACATATCTGGAGCACAAAGTGCTGGAGTAACTCCAGAGATGCTGCCAGACCCGTTGAGTTACTCCAGCACTTTGTGTCTTTTTTTCCCCCACCAGGAAATAAATGTAATTTTGATCATTTGCGAGATCCGAGATCGCTAGCTTGCATGGAAACAAGATGCCATTGGCCATGCTCAGAGTGTCAAGGTCCTCTCTGTTTTCTCATTGCTTCAGTGCGGAGATGTGTGATGAGCAGAACAACTTCACCATGTGCCCACTCTGTGACAAGTCATGCGACTACTGGCATCTCAGCACTGCATGCGCTACAGCCCAGGCCAGCCACCTGTTTGACAACCCCGCCACCATCTTCTTTTCCATCTTCATGGCACTCTGGGGTAAGAGGAGTCTGTTCTGCTGTCAAGTTTTACTAAAGGAATAATTACGTGGCTAATCGCAATTTGGTGGGGTTTAGCCATTGTGCCCTGGTATTGGCTTTGCCTTATTATTATCACGTGTACCGAGATACAGTGATTAAACTTTTGTTTGCATACTTTTGTGTCCAGCCAAATCAATCACACTGTACATGAGTACAATCTATGTAGAAACGAGGAACTGCAGATGCTGGCTCTACCTGCTCTTCTAGCTTTCTTCTCCAGTCTTACAATCAGTCTGAAGAAAGGTCTCGACCTGAAACATCAGCCATGCTCTCTGGAGTTGCTGTCTGACCCACTGATCCACATCTACAGATACGTGATGAAGGGAATAAAGTTTAGTTCAAGATAAAGTCCGATTAAAGATAGCCAGAGGGATTCCAATGAGGTAGATGGTAGCTAAGGACTGCTCGCTTGTTGTTGATAGTATGGTTCAGGTAACTTGGGCTGTGTGGCTGCAGCAACTCTACATTAGATGCCAGAGGGTCATGCCATGCATGAGGGTTTAGTACAGCTTGATGTTAATTGTCACACCTTGAACAGTAACTGTGTCGGGTGGACCCACATACCTCTACTGGAGCTAGAGCAAGTTTTATCCAACTAAAGGGAAGATCATGTGAATTTTACAATGATCGGACCAAGTGATAGTCCGGTTGAAATGGATCGCCTCATGTGGTCACCGTGACCTGCGCTCAGTCTTTGTGAAACAGCTGGTATTTGTTTGGACCTTGTTCGTGTGCTGATGGAAGGATAGCCTTGAGGATAAGGGATCCAAATCTCGGCTTCCTAAAGACAGATAAGTATCCTTTATTAGTTAATTTTACACTAGAAAAAATAACTTGAGGAAATGTTTCAGATCAAACATTCCATTGGGTTAGTCACAGACTTGTTTCATGGCAAGTAGCTTACATTCTCCCTGTGGTGTTATTCTATTAGGGTAAAGTGATCTGCTTTGCATTTAGGATTTGAATGGACAGCTGATGAACTTGTTGCCAAACAGACAACTATTTCAGTTTATCTTTCGGGAGATGTTTTCTTTACAAAATGTACTAAAAAGCAATCTGTCTTTTATTGCTGTGGAATGCATCTCCTCTCCAGGTGGATAAAGGTTTGCCAGCTGAGGAGATTTGATGCACAGCTGCACCAAAGCATGCATTCATCCCAAAGCTGTCTTTGGATTTGTGTCCAACCTTCTTGGGGAGACAGTGGGAGGCTCTGGCCTGGAGATCTCCAGATTCACGCCATTCCTCACTACAAGACGATTTAAACCACAATTGTGCTGAAGGAACTCAGTGGGTTAGGCAGCATGTGTGTAGGGAATGGACAGATGACGTTTTGGGTCGGGACCCTTCAGACTGATTTTAATGTCCTATTAAATTTATGGCACTGCAGATTGTTTGGTCCCCATATCCCATCCACCGCCATGATAATGATTCTTGTTCTTTAATATAAAGATTCTTCCCCTACCAAGTACTTCTTAATTTACATTTTGTAATTTCCACAACCAGTCTGTTTATAACACTACAAGTAGTTAATGAAGGTTTGGAAGTCTGTAAAATGTCAAGTGTGACACAAAGTGCTGGAATAACTCAACTGGTCTTTTTCAGACGGATTGTTGAAGAAGGGTCCCGACCCGAAACGTCACCCATCCATGTACTCCAGAGATGTTGCCTGACCCGCTCACTTACTCCAGCACTTTGTACCTTTTCTTGTCAACCAGCATCTGCAGTTCCTTGCGCCTAATTGTAAAATGAGCACAGATCTAGTTTATTGAATGTAGGTGCATCATTTTTGCAAGGATGCACAGAGTTTCCAATGATCAAAGCTTGGGAGTTTCCAACCCATCATGGACACTTCAGATGGTCAGCTGTTAAAATGACGGTACAAATTAAAATAAAGATATAAGTAGTAGAAATAGGAGTAGTTCATACTGGTACTAGCACTTAATCTGCCATTGAGTAAGTTGGTGAACTCTGATCTCAGCACCACGTTCATGTATCATCCACATATCCCTGGGGTCACTTACTGTATTGATCTTGGAATATCAAAAACATGGGTTTAAGGTGAGAGGAAGGAATTTTAAAGGGGATTCAAGGGGTAAGTTATTTTTCACTCGGAGTGCTTGATATTGGTAACTTCAGTTCAGTGCAGTTTCTACTTTGCCAGTTCAGCTCGGTTTCTGTTCAACTTGCTGTCAGAGAGGGGGTGATGTCTGATACAATCACTGGATTATCAATGACATCAAAGACATTAGACTGAAAGAAAGAACAAACACTAATAGTGGAGGGAGAGATGAAACCAGTTCTGCATTTGTTGGGGCGAATCTGTCCATAAACATCGGACATTTAAATTTATTGACCTTTTGGTAGTGCGTTCGTATGTATGGGTGCCCATGAGAAGGGCATTCATCACTGAAGGGTATTGTGATGTTTTTTTACAAGTAAATGCAATATTCCTTGGAGATGGTTCTGTTAAGAACAAAACATTTTGCATTACAAGTTCAGTTCACCAGCTACTAGAGTGGCGACCATAATACTGTACCACTCGGCCTGATGAGAAGATTAATTAATGCAAATTGTACCCATGGGCAAATGACCTCGTAATGATCTTGTACGGTACTCTGAGAAAGGAGCACATCGTTACCTGGAGCCACTGCCCATGGACCCATCCTTTGGTCATCTCGCCCGGTGGGTCTTGAGGTTCAGAGGATTTTAACTATTAGCCTTAAACCAGGAATGCATCAGGCCTGCACTGTGAAGCTCTGCTTGTCAATTCATGTTCTCCCTGCATGGCTACTGGTCCGAGACACTGTCATGGAGGTCACCAATCCCGGGTCAAGGCATTCCCAATGATTTCCAAAAGTTGACATAAATGACTGGAAAACTCAGGCATGTAAATTAGTTTAGATCACCTCTATGTTTGACCTGCATAAAGAGAAATTGTTGGTTGTGAAGGAAAAATCCTAGTCTTTTTCTGTCTTGACACTTTATATTGTATGTAATACATGGAACACAGAACAGTACAGGGCAGGAACAGGCCCTTCGATCCACAATGTCCATGCTGAACATGATGTCAAGTTAAACTAATGTCCTCTGCCCGCATGTAATTCATATCCCTCCACTCCCTGTCTATCCAAAAGCCTCCTAAATGCCACTATTGTATCTGCCTCCACCACCACTCCAGGCAGCACGTTCCAGGCATCTACCATCCTCTGCATAACAAATATATATGTGTATGTGTTTGTATCTGCTCCACATACTCTATTACTCTATTTCTCCAATCAGGAGATGCAAGGAACTGCAGATGCTGGCACCACCTAATCAGAGTGTTCTGTGACAGAATATGATGTTTGTAAAAGCCCTGCCAGCTTCAAGTAGAAAGTTGTAAAAAGTTTCATGCTGTTTCACAGAACTCTGATTAGATATAATGGCACTAACATTAAAGTCAGTTTTTTTTTTTAAATGGGAATATGCGATGGGCTCTTCATTGTGGTCTGAAATCACTGGCATCCAGCAGTTAATTAGGCGCACCAAAGATTAGCAAGTAACTGTAAAACTCCATGAACGGTGAGATCTCAGCTGTGATATTTGTGGCTGATTCCTTGGGAGTTTGTCACTACATTGAAAGAACACAAATTTAGATCATGCCTTATACTTCATATTCAGTGAAGTGAGATTCTGGTGCCTTGACAATTCTGTAAGAAAACTCGGTCATAACATTCCAGGCAGTGAGGTGCCAAAAGCGGAAACTGAAACTCGGCGTCCCAGTTGCGCAACGGTAAAGCTGCTGCCTCACAGCACCAGAGACACTGGTTCGATCCTGGCCTCTGGTGCTGATGTGTGGAGTTTGTACGTTCTCCCTGTGACCATGTGGGTTTTCTCCGGGTGCTCTGGTTTCCCCCCACAGCCCAAAGACATGCGGTTAATTGTAGGTTAATTGGCCCTCTGTAAATTGCCTCTAACGTGTAGGGGGTAGAATGAGAAAGTAAGATAACATACAATTAGTGTGAACAGGTGATCGATGGTCAGCAGGGACTCGATGGGCCGAAGGGTCTGTTTCTATGCTGTATCTCTGAACTAAACAAAACTAGACTGAGTGAATGTGCATCTCACTGTTTACAGAAGCGAGGGTTGAGAAAGAAATGAGCAAAGACAGCACTTAATACTTTCTGTTAACATCCTCCATTACAACCTCTCTCTTCACAGCGACCATGTTCCTCGAATGCTGGAAGCGAAGGCAGATGAGATTGTGCTACCAGTGGGATTTAACTGGTCTGGAAGAAGAAGAAGTGAGCTAAACATTGGTTTTTCTTTTGACTTTGGTCTTAAACTCGAGATACAGATTCATTCGCTCAATCCATCCAATAATCTTTGTCAGAGAGGAATAAGGCAATGATGGTGCAATGGTGGAGAAAGACAAGAGATCTAGAATTGCTGGAAATCTGAAATGGAAACAGAACGGTCTCTACAGGTCAGGCATCACCTGCAGACAGAGTACCTGATGACAGGTCATAGTCATACAGCTGGGAAACAGCCCTTCATCCCAACTGCTCCAAGCTGACCTAGATGCCCCATCTAATCGTCCCATTCGTCTGCAAAACCTTTCCCATTTATGTCCCTGTCCAAGTGTCTTTTGAATGTTTCTACAGTACCTCCCTCAACTACTACCTCCTGGCAACTCTTTCCACTTGCCCACCACCCTCTGAGTGAAAAGGTTGCCCCTCAGGTTCCTGTTTAAATCATTCCCCTCTCATCTTATGCCCACGTCCTCTGGTTCATGATTTCCCTATCCTGGGGAATATACTCCTATCAAATCTCCCCACAACCTCCAATGTTCCAGAGAAAACAATCCAAGTCTATCCAGCCTCTCACTGTAGAGATAAACCTCCTCTGTAACCTCCCAAAAGTTTCCATATCCGTTCGATAACAGGGTGACCTGAACTGCACGCAATACTCCAAATGCGGCTTAACCAAAGTCCTATAGAGCTGCATCATGACTTCCTGACTCTTATACTCAGTGCTTCGAGCAATGAAGACAAGCATACCATATGCCTTTTTTTAAATCGGTGATCAATGTCTCTGTATCATTCTTTTTTTTCCCCCCAGTTATATTTAATCTTCTGTTCCCTGCTGTTTAGAAAATCACTCTCCCATTTATTTAACAAATAAAATACACTATTTCCTGATCACTATTTCCTCAGCTTGGTTTGCACCCCCCAATATTTATTTTTAGGTACACCAAAAAGCTGGAGAAACTCAACGGGTGCAGCAGCATCTATGGAGCGAAGGAAATAGGCAACGTTTTGGGCCGAAACCCTTCTTCATAAAAAATATTTATTTTTACTTAGGCTAGCGATGCCTTGGAATCTAAACACATTCTAAATGTATTTATTTCCACTCCTAACATGATCAAGAAGTTGCCTTCACCATGTTGGCCTCTTTTTCCCATCATGTTTTCCCTGCATGTAAACTCTTGCATTATACATATCACAAACTTGCCAAATTCTCATAATTTCCAGAACTTCCTCCATCAACCGTCATCTTTAAATCAAACACTGACTTGGAACAGTGGGAGGGCTGAACTATGAATAGTTGATAATGCCAATGGCTTCCTGGGGAAAGAACTTCTCATGTTCTCTTGAAATAAATGCCCGTTTGCACTCCCCAGTCCCTGTCTAATGCCCTTGTCGTCCTCTGACTGAGGCCCACACTCAACAGATGTGGATGTGTTAATGGCCAAAGCTGCTTGGATTCACCCACTGCCCCTCAGTTTCAAAGGGCGTGACCTTGACCATGACCTTGTCACACCACGTTCCTGGTGCCACCATTAACTCCAAACTATTTGCTTTAATGTAACAGGGAGCTAATAATTCTTACCAACAACTGTATTTATGCATGGTGTTTGGATACAATCCGTTGTGTGACTCTCCATCTATACTTGAAAGGCAAGATGAAGATGAGCACATTTGGAGATAACACCAAAATGGGTAGATAGTGAAGATTGTTATCAACATTTGCAGCAAGATCTAGATCAGTTGGGCGGGTGGGCTGAGGAATGGTTGATGGAATTTAGTAGAGAAATGTGAAGTATTGTATTTTGGGAAGTCTAACAAGAAGACTTTGGGAAGACTTACACAGAGAATGGCAGGGCTCTGGAGAGTGTTGTAGAACAAAGGAATCTAGGACTGCAAGTACATAGTTCCTTGAAAGTGGCATCACAGATAGATCGGACGGTCAAAAAGGCTTACGGCCTTCATCAGTCAGAGTAGTGAGTATAGAAGTTGAGAAGTCGTTACAGTTACATAAGACATTGGTGAGGCCACATTTGGAGTATTGTGTTCAGTTTTGGTCACCATGTTATAGAAAAGATGTTGTCAATCTGGAAAGGGTGCAGAGAAGATTTATGAGGATGTTGTCAGCACTCAAGGACCTTGGTTATAGAGAGCATATAGGTTGAGCAGGCTAAGACTATATTCCTTGGAGCACAGGAGGATGAGGGGTGATCTTATAGAACTGTACAAAATCATGAGAGGAATAGATCAGGTAAATGCACAAGGGTCTTTTGCCCAGAGTAGGGGGATTGAGAACCAGAGGACATAGGTTTAAGGTGCAGGGGAAAGATTTAATGGGAACATGAGGGGTAATTTTTTTTACACAAAAGGTGGTGGATGTATGGAACGAGCTGCTGGAAGAGATAGTTGAGGCAGGTACTATCGCAAGGTTTAAAAAAACATTTAGACGGGTATATGGATAGGATGGGTTTAAAAGGATATGGGTCAAACGCAGCAAGGTGGGACTAGTGCAGATGGGGCATGTTGGTTGGCATGGTCAAGTTGGGCTGAAGGGTTTGTTTCCATGCTGTCTGTCTCCATAAATCTATGACTCTAGGTCTTGATCTAGTCTCCTGCCCTCTATGGCCCAGTGTGTTCCCATGGCCACACTTGACTTTGACAGCTCCATCAAACTCATTGACTTCCAGCCCTGGAACCTAAGCCCATTCCATTCCACGATTTAAAAATAGATTGAAGACATTTTAGTCTTTAATCAAGAATCAAACCTGAATCCTCTCACCTTTCCTGTCCTCCATTTTGTCAAATAATGTAACCTTATCTGCCCAATTTCCTGCAGACATTAGCTTCCCTACATGAGTACAAATCTATCCTTGAAGCAAGTGTGAACCGGTTAAAATGCTCAGTACAAGTATTTCAAATATCTGAATAACTGAACAGAGCTTTAAATGTATTGACTTCTAAAGATCTGAGCTTCAATCCATCCAGACTAATGGAATAGCTCGGTCAGATGAAAGCATTCTTCTGCACAATAAGGTATTATCCAGTTCCTAATGGCTAGGGCTTCCCACCACACTGCGACTCACAGCTCAGAACTGAATTGACAGGACACTGACAGTCCTATGTAAGCTGCTGTGGTGATGCTGTGGGGGAAATTAAAATAAATGTTTTGGAGGAATTGCAGATGCTGTTTTAAACCAGAGATGGGGAGAAGATGATGGAAAAAAGGGTTTGGTGATGTTTCGGGTCGAGAAGTCTGACGAGGGATCTCGACCTGAAACATCACCTATTCCATTCCTCCAGACATGCTGCAAGACCCACTGAGTTACTCCAGCTTTTTGTGCCTGTCTTCAAAATAAATGGTAGTTGTGGTGATTTTCGATGGAAAAGAACAGGAGAAACATTATTTTTAAAGCAGAGATTGATGTCATTGATTGATAAGGGCGCCAAAGGTTGGGAGAAAGCAGGAGAATGGGGTTGAGAGAGAGAAGGATAGATCAACCATGATCAGATGGTGGAGTAGACTCGATGGTCTGAATGGCCTAATTCTGCTCCTATGACTTCTGGTCTTATTGGCTGGTGCTCTAACTGAGGCATTAACCTTATTCACTGAATGATTGTAGCTGGCGTTTACACTGAGGTAGCAACCTAGCAGTCGCATTAAATGGAGTGTACTGGATGATGCTGTCAGCGATGGCAGCCTCGCCTATAGTCTGTCTTTTCGGCTTTTTTTGTTATTTTTAGTGTGTTTTAAAAATATGTGTTAATATTCTCTGGTTTGTTTTATGTGGGGAAGGTGGAGTCATGGGAAAAGTTTTTTTTTCAATTTCTTACCTTGCCAGAGATGAGATTTTTTTTTTTTCCGGATCGTATCTCCGGTTGCTCTGCGGCCTAACATCATGGCGCTGGAGGCCTTGCTCGAGATTGACTGAGCCCCACCGCTGGGCCGCGGACTTGCCATCAGAGCATGTGATCCCTTGTCTGGTATCGACGCTCCAACTGCGGCCTGCGGATTTCAACATGGAGGAGCTCACATTCTTGGGTAGAGACTGATGTCGGGCAAGTTCCATGCTGCAGGAGGTTCGACTCTGGAGTCCGATCGCCTGGCGTGGGGAGCTGAGATCCCCCCCCCGATGCGGGAGCTTGATCGCTCCGATGCGGAGGGCTCGCCGGCCAGTTGTAGGAGCCAAGATCGCCCCGACACCGGAAAGTTTGAGTGCCAAGACCACGGGAGACCAAAGAAGGGAAGAAGATTGAACTTTTTTTGCCTTCCGACACAGTGAGGGATGTGGGGGAGTCGCTGTGGTGGATGTTCATGTTAAAAATGTATTTGGGCGTCTTGTTGCTGTTTATTGGTATGACTGTGTGGCAATCTGAATTTCACTGTACCTTAATTGGTACGTGTGACAATAAACTGGCTTTGAAACCTTGAAAAGACAAATAAAACTCTGATGGAAGTCACCTTGTGTTCCTGATGTTTGCACCTCATTTTGCTGTGCACTAGATCTCGAGGCAGTGACACAAGCTGATTAACGACATTGTAGAGGTAATAATAATTGCGGACTGTGCTATTTTTTGTGACGTTACATGCCAGTACTGTTACCGTTAATTCTAAAATTCCACCCGGTAACTCTAAAAAGTTTTTAAAAAACTAGATTTTCAAATGTTTGGAATTTTTTTTAATATTACGGAAGGATTACAAAAGTTTAAAAAATAAATGTTATTCATTAAATTAGGAGGTCAGGCCCTTAAACAGCTTAAGCAGCTTATAGAATGACAATCTGCCACAGACACCAACAGTAAGGAATAAAATGCTTACCTTTATGTCTACTGTGCCACTGTTCACAGATCCATGAACGACACCAAATCGAATCGCTGTTGTTCATGATTTATGTATGCAACTTGTAGCCAGCAGTCAGATTGATTCTGATGCCACTAAATGAAGAGAGAGTTAGTTAGATATGGCTCTAAGGGCTAACAGAATCAAGGTATATGGGGAGAAAGTGGGACGGGGTACTGATTTTGGATGATCAGCCATGATCATATTGAATGACGGTGCTGGCTCGAAGGGTCGAATGGCCTACTCCTGCACCTATTTTCTATGTAAAATCATATTCATCGCTAGAAATATTTTGTTTTATATATTGTGTTATTTTAATGTTTCCTTTCTCTTTTGTTGCCAATTATGCTTCAAGGAACGCATGAAGGTTTGAGACTGTTTGAATGCAGACATTTCCTTCCTTTGTATTTCATCGTTTATACCAGCAGACCATCGTTTTTCACTGCTAGTAACTTTCAGCAGAACATGTCTGCAGTAATTTCCAAATGAATGAATCCTTTGTGTTGAGTTGCCCAGATTTGCACACAAGACACCAAATGTGGTCTGACCAGACCTTCACGTCCTCTCAATATAAATGTTAAAATTCCATTCAGTTCTTTTGCTTACTATTTTGAATTTGTCTTCACACATTTACATGATGTTGTTGCACATGGACTCCTCAATGTCTCTGCACCTCATCTTTTATTATTACCTCTTTACTATTTTAATACAACACTTTATTTTTCAAGAAGCTCTCTGTTAATCTTCTATCCTGGATTTACACACACTTGTGATAAAATCCATCTGCTGTAAATGTGCCCATTAATTTAGTTTAATGAGAGTTTCTGTTCCTGTCAGTGCTAACTACAACATCACCATTGTGTCAGTGGCTAACTTGATTATATAATCTATGTCATTCAACAAAAAATGTAAATATTTTAAGGCACAGCACATGTTGTTAAGATTGTAGTATAGGCCTCCTTTCTGTTTGAGTGCATACACATTGCTACCAATCTGTTATCTAATGCCTGATCTTTAAACCACTTGCTAGTTTTCACTCTTGTGAGGCATAGTGAATGCCCTGGGACTCAAACCAATGTACATGCACAGACATTCCCTTTTCCATCCCGTGGGTAACTTCCACAAGCATTTCTGTGTTTGGCAGACACGTCCCATATGTACAAATCCATGTTTCTTCCCTCTGGTAAGATCAAATCTCTCCAAGTGTTCTTAAATTTGGGCTACCAATCCATGTTGAGTTGAGGAATTGAACTTGCAAATTTCCAACATCAATTGGTGCTTTATTAGGATTTTAGAAAGTTATGACGGAACTACCAGCAATTTCCTACTTAAAATCCTATTGTCCAAACCATCAAGTCCTTTGCAGACCGTTGGCCATTTTCTTCAAACGTGCTTACGTTAACTTTAATTTTGCCCCATTTTGACTGCTTGGCCCCACATAGACAGTGTTTTCCAACTCGCTGTTGCCTATGGCAGCGTATAATATTTCATGTTGCGTTTTGTTCAATTGTGCCTGACCAGTTTTGCGTTATTTTAGGAGCACCCAAGACCGGAATATGAAACTAAACTTCTGCAGAAGAAGCAGTTAAAAGAAAAAAAGGATCTAAATGTAAGTTTTGTGATTAAGTTTTTGCTGCAAAAGCAGCTTGCCCAAAATCCAGTCAACAACTCTTTGGGGGTTGCATGTTTTGGGAAAATGTCGGCTGGAATACTATGCTTGGAAGAAGTCCTTGTGCACAGAGGCTTTTTAGAGCG
This sequence comes from Leucoraja erinaceus, assembly GCF_028641065.1. Lineage (NCBI taxonomy): Eukaryota > Metazoa > Chordata > Chondrichthyes > Rajiformes > Rajidae > Leucoraja > Leucoraja erinaceus. Next base: position 10,619,694 of record NC_073398.1, read on the forward strand.
TGCAGCGAGTTAGAGGGCAAACTGCACATCACAGGCATGCTGCTTGTAATTTTCTCTGGTGAATGCTATGAGAAAAACTTGGCCCTACTGTAGGACCAGGTCTCTGCAGGTCACCTGTATCATGATTTCCTGTAAAGCCCAACTACTCTCCACCTCCTGACTATCCACCTCTGACAGCATGACCCCAGGTTGGGGGAGAGTGGGCAAATAAGTGGTGGATGGAATACAGTGTAGCAATATGTGCAGTCGTGCACTTTGGTAGTAGGAATAAAGGCATTGAGCATTTTCTAAATGAGGAGAGGATTCAGAAATCGGTGATTGGAGCTGCTAGTGCAGGATTCCCCAAAGGTTACTCTCAGTCTGAAGAGGGATCTCGACCAGAAACATCACCTATTCTTTCGCTCCGGAGATGCTGTCTGACCCGCTGAGTTACTCCAGCTTTTTGGCTGTGTTCAGGATAATTTGCAAGTTGAATTGGTAGAGAGGAAGGCGAATGCAATGCTTGCATTCAGTTGGAGAGGACTAGAATACGAAAGCACGGATGTCTTGCTGAGGCTTTATAGGGCACTGGTCAGACCTCATTTGAAGTATAGTGAGCAGTTTTGGGCCCCATATCTGAAGAAGAATGTGCTGGCATTGGAAGGGGTCCAGAGGATGTTTACAAGAATGATCCCAGGGATGTTTGGTTTAATGTATGATGAGCATTTGACAGCTCTGGGCCGATACTTGCTGGAGCTGATGAGGATGAGAGGAAATCTCATTGAAACTTACTGAATAGTGAAAGGCCTGGATAGTGTGGATGTGGAGAGGATTTCCACTAGTTGGAGTCCCTAAGACTGGAGGGCACAGCCTTAGAATAAAAGTACATTCCTATAGAAAGGAGATGAGGAGAAATGTATTTTGCCAGAGGGTGGTGAATCTGTGGAATTCATTGCCACAATGGGCTGTGAAGGCAAAGTCTTTGGGTATTTTTAAAGTGGTGATTGACGGATTCTTGATTATTAAGGGTGTCAAAGGTTATGGGGAGAAGGTAGGTTGAGAGGAAAAGATAGATCAGCCATTATTAAATGGCGGAGCAGACTCACTGAGCCAAATGGCCGAATTAAGCTCCAATGACATGATCTTATGAACTTACCTCAATAAAGAATTTCTAGCCTGATGTCTTTACGCTGCGAAAGTTCTATACTCAATGCTCGTGTGTTGGTGAGAAAGCCCTTGACTTTTGGAGATGTCTCCTTGTTTTGATGAGATTATAGTTTGTCGTGTTTCAATTGGTGCCTTTGACCGCACTCTGCACAGACATGCCAATGATAAACACATTGTTTTACAGGAGAAAAATGAGCAGCAAAGATGCACAAAGGACAATACCAAATGGAGCGGCAAGGTTCTATCAGCTATGGGTGGCCTAAACCTGGTAACTATAACTCCTTCTAATACCATACTCTGTGTAATGCTCCATCTAAATTCAATTTACTGCAGCCTTTAGTGGGTTATTTTTGAGCATATTGTTTAATTTGTGCTTATGAGAGGCCTGAAAGGAATAGAATTCGCTTGTGAAAGGATTTAACATGGTCAACATCCTGTATTCATTGGGATGAAGAGATTAATGTTTGTGGTTTAAGTTTCTTCCTTGTATTCATTTTCATCAAATATCCTAGATGGAATTTGATGCAAGAAGAGATACGGAGAGCATGCTGACCTATAGCTCTGAGATGCTGCCAAGCACAGTGGTAATGGAAAGATCCTAATCTATACAGAGTGGAAAATACAGATGTGCAGCGGAAACTGGAGGAAGAGTTCACTAAGGGCATTCAGGATAGCTTCTTAGAACAGCGGATTTTGGAGACGAGCAACGAGAGAGCTATATTGGAACTGGTATTGTGCCATGAGGCAGAATTACTGTATTTACTTTAGTTTAGTTTTGATGTACAGTGTGGAAAACGGGCCCTTTGACCTACCGAGTCAATGCAGCCCAGCAACCACCACATCACACTAACACTATCCTAGACAATTGGGACAATTTACAATTTTTACCAAAGCCAAATAACCTACACACCTGTACGTCTTTAGAGTGTGGGAGGAATCCGGAGCACCCGGAGAAAACCCACGTGGTCCCAGGGAGAATGTACAAAATTGGTACAGCACCCGTAGTTGGGATCCAACCTGGGTCTCTGGCACTGATGGGCAGCAGCTCTGCTGTTACGCCACTGTGCCACCCCATAAAGGACGTCTCAGTGAAAGCTCTGGTAGCAACGATCATAGTGAGATTGAATTTTACTTTCAGTGAGGGAGAGGATGGGTACAAGAGAAGTATTCGAATGTTGCTAGATATGTGGGTATGACAACAGAATTGGATAAAGTGATCTGGAAAATTAGATTAAAGGATCAAGGGAGGAAATTGGGGGAAATTACAATCACCAAGCAGATGATGCTGACCCAATTGTTGAAGCATTGGACTGGACTGTGGCCGCAGATCCACACCAATCCACAAGAGGCAGCACAGTGGCACAGCTGGAGGAGCTGTTGCCTCCCAGCGTCAGTGACCTGGGTTCGACCCTGATCTCGGGTGCTGTCTGTGTGGAGTTTGCACGTTCTCTCTGTTGCATGGGTTTCCTCCGGGTGCTCCATTCTTCTCTCATGTCCCAAAATCATGCAGATTTGTAGGTTAATTGGCCCTCTGTAAAGTGCCCCTGGTGTGTAGGGAGTTGCTGGGAAAGTGGGATAACATAGAACTAGTGTGAACGGGTGGTTGGCACGGACTCGGTGGGCTGAAGGGTCTGTTTCCATGCTGTATCATTCATTCAATTCAATCAATCCCGATGACCAATAAGATAAATGATGTATAGTTTTTAAATCTCCAGTAGACTCTGAGCCAAAGTGGATGATTTGGATTGTAAAGTTGAGGTTACCATCAGTAAAGTGACGTGCTGGCAGGTTTGTTGTCCACACTAAATTGTCTGTGTTAGAGGAATTGGTAGAATCTGGGGGAGTTGATGGAAAGGTGGGGTGAACAGTTTCCAGGGAGAATTAGGGAGGGAATGAGATAGTTCTGTGAGCTGCCACAGATCTTATGAAATGCCTCGAGGGTTAAGCACCTGCCGCTGCCTCTGATTATCAATGCTATGATGTGTAAACCCTTTGCTGGGCCAGAGTTCCTACCTCCTCTTTGTAACTAAACCATTATCATTATAATTTTTCTACTGGGAAAAAAGATTTACAGTCTCAAGGAAAGAATCTGCATGAAATGAGTTTAAGGTGGTGACGGGACTCTTGACACCACAATTTAACACACTTTTCTTATTTTTTTTTAAAAACTCATTTGTCGTGTGTCCTCCCCAGTTTTTAAAAGTGTCTTTGCGACATGCACTATGACGTATCAAGATGCTGGAATGAAATTTTCCGACTGGTTGTGAGTGATTTGGGATCGGCCTGATGCGCCGACTGTGATGTGCTCCCTGTTTACTAATCCCGAGGCACAGCAGGCAGCGCCCTCTCAACAAATGTCTGTTTGTTTTGTTGTGGGGCTGTGGTGCATCAACAAAGCTATTTGACCGACTCTTGGGATCGTGAGCGCTTGGTGAATTAGGCATGCTGCTGCAAAGAGCAAAACCGGTTAGTCCCATTTGATAAGCACAAGCAAGCTTTATGGGGACACTATAATGTACCATTAGACCTTTATCCTTCCCAATAAAATGTGGCATCATCTCCAAGCTTCCTTGTGGAACTTTGGAATTGACCACCTCTGTAGAAAGCACAGATCACTTGTAGATCTGTTCCTAGCACAGTGTAGTCATTTCAGTGGTGCATATTGTCTCACTAGCAGCATCAAAACAGACGTCATAATCGTCTTTCATGCTCCTGAATTAGATTAGATGAGATTACATTTTTGCAGATGTGAAGCGAAGGCCAAAGAACACAAAGGATATTAAAGGAAAGATTTGCATTATGTACATCCTTTAACACCCTCGGGACATTGAAAAAGGCGCCTTGAGTGCTGGAAGCGGTGCTGCAAAAGACTCTAGGACCCCTTGTCAATCGACCTACCTGGGCACCACCAGTAAAGTGATGCTCTACTGTCTAGCTGTACATAAGAAAGTTTCTTCCGACATGGTTGTTCACCGTTAGTGGGAAATATTGTACTGGGACTAGACAGCACAAGCTATTAATTAAAAAGTTATTACCAAGGAACGTCAAGGGGTGTCTTGCGTTTCCATCTCCTTTTTGTTGTGTTTCCCATTTCTGTGGCAACTCTGCACTTGTTGTAGAACGGTTAGGTTTACTGATGGAGTTTAACATTATTTGTTGGCGTGGTGACCCAGTTTCTGCGCACCAGATAGCCCTTAGTGATTATAAGGTTATCCAAGTTAAGGGGCTTTGCTAATGTACTTTGACAATCCTTGGGATGTAAAGAGTAAATGAGGTGCAATAACAATATTTAAAAGACACTTGGACAGGTGTCCAAATCATTTCTTGATTAGCGCGGGTGTTGGGGGTTACGGAGAGAATGCAGGAGAATGGGGTTAGGAGAGAGAGATAGATCAGCCATGATTGAATGGCAGAGTAGATCTGATGGGCCGAATGGCCTAATTCTGCTCCTAACACTTATGAGGTTTGTGGAAAGTTTGAGAGAGACGTGGGACAAATGTGGGCAAATGGGACGATCGTAGATGGGGCATCTTGGTTGGCATGGTCGAGGTTGGCAGAAGGATCTGTTTCTGTCTCCAGAACTCCAGTGTGCCTCATTGCCCTGCAGTCTCCACACTGTTTGTTCAACAAGTATTTTTGTGATTCAAGACATTTCTAGCCCAACGTCTTAATAATGTGAAAGTTTTATACTCAATGCTTGTGTTACTGTGACTAGGCTTGAGTTTAAGAGATGCATCCTTGTTTTAATGAGATCCGTATCTGTCATGTGTAGGAAGGAACTGCAGTTGCTGATTTAAACGGAAGATAGACACAAAAAGCTGGAGTAACTCAGCGGGTCAGACAGCATTTCTGGAGAAAAGGAATATGTGACATTTTGGGTCTGAAGAAGGGTCTCGACCAGAAACGTCACCTATTCCCTTTTGTCAGAAATGCTCTCTGACCCGCTGAGTTACTTCAGCTTTTTGTGTCAATCTACATATCTGTCATGTTGCCAGTTGGTGCCTGCTGTAATGTGACCACACTTCGCCTTGAACTGCCAATGATAAAAGTGTGGGAGTGGACGGGTATGAAGTTTCTGGTACTGAGACACACACATGGACCTCCCTGGAGCACAAGGGGCAATGCCTTCGCCAACCTAATTGAGCCAGAGGAGAAATTTGAGGCAGGTAAAATAACAGCGTTTGAAAAGACATGCTACATGGAGAGGAAAGGTTTAGAGGGATATGGGCCAAATAGCTTAGATGGGGCACCATGGTCGGCAAGGGCAAGTTGGACCGAAGGGCCTGTTTCCGTTTTGTATGCCTGACTATAAATTGCCTCATCTCAATGGATCTTGCATGGTTCTCATCAACTTCCACACTCACTCAGCAGTGAGGTGAACAACAGTTTCAGGGTGCCACAACACGTAACACTAGGAGCTATAGATGCTGGTTCATGAGAAGTAACACGAAGAAATACAAAGCTGGTTTAACATTTGAATGTGGAGATTAGGCATCTGATTTCTTGCTGCCATTTTTTCCCCATTTACTAAAGATGAAAAACATAGGAAGTTGTATTGAGTTTCACACTTGCATGTGTTTATGCACTTTCCCTCCTAGACTAGGAGCACAAAATCCTCAACTTGCTACAGTAGGACAGTAAGTTGCCAAGTCCACACAACTGTGTTTCCTCTCCACTGTTGTACAGAAATCTGAGAGGGTGGTTCCCAAACACGTTGCATAGATTTGTTATTCATTAGTGCTAAGTAAGACCTTCAGAAAGGCAGTGGGTCGAGCTGTTGCCTCACAGCGCCGGGGACTTGGGTTCGATCCTGACCTCGGGTGCTGTCTGTGTGTGGAGTTTGCATGTTCTCCCTGGGACCGCGTGGGTTTCCTCCGGGTGCTCAGGCTTCCTCCCATGTCCCGGAGACGTGCGGGTTTGTAGGTTAATTGGCCGCCGTAAGTTGCCCTTGTGTGTAGGGAGTGGATGGTGAATGGATCTCTTGGACTGCCCAGGCAATAATCAAGCAGCCACACATTTACTGCACTCAACCTTACCTGTGCAGGTTGGGGAGCGGATCCTCACTCACTCCCAGTTGTACAAAGCACAGCATTATATATATATATATATATATATATATATATATATATATATATATATATATATATATATATATATATATATATATATATATATATATATATATATATATATATATATATATACACACTGAAATACACACTGATCTCTTGGCCAGCTCTCACCTCAAAGGTCTGCAGATATCTCTGATGCTTCATCCTGGGAGGTACTCTCTACCACTAACCTTGAGCTAGTCTCATTGTCACCACTGACACAGATGTTGTTTAGTCCCACAGTTACCTCCCACAGTGTCTCTGGCAAAGAACAGTCCATGGATGTGATCTTATCACTTGGGGCCACATTGTGAATCCATTTGTGTTCAAGAAGGAACTGCAGATGCTGGAAAATCGAAGGTACACAAAAATGCTGGAAAAACTCAGCGGGTGCAGCAGCATCTATGGACACAAACAAAGGGTTTCGGCCCGAAACGTTACCTATTTCCTTCGCTCCATAGATGCTGCTGCACCCGCTGAATTTCTCCAGCATTTTTGTATACCTTGTGAATCCATTTGTTGTTTTCCATAGAACTAGTGTGAATGGGTGATCGATGGTCGGCATGGACTCTGTGGATCGAAGGACCTGTTTCCACACTGTCTCCAAACTAAAGTCTGCAAAATGTTAAACGTCCCTAATCTATTAATTATCTAGACATAGTAGGTACATACAGCTACTGACTTTTCATGCTTAATGCAGATGGAAAATAATTAAAAAAATAATGCTCTGTGTAATTCAAATTTCCATTTCAAACATGTGTATATTAACCAAAGACTTAGTTGAAACAAGGAACTGCAAATGCTGGTTCCTATTAAAAAGGGAACAGTCTGAAGAAATGTCCTGATCCAAAACGTTACCTATCCATTTTCTCCCGAGACGCTTCTTGACTGAGATGCCAAGTTACTCCAGCACTTTGTGTCTTTTTTTCCAACCAAAGACTTTGCCAATCCTAACCGACCCCTTTGCCGCTCCCTGGCCTTGTTTACCAGATCGCCTATCGTGCCGACAGAAGCAACATCATCATCATCTCCCAGAGAGCAGGAAGAAGCAGAGTGGTGAAATGATTTCACTACTGCTGCAGGTGCATATTTCTAGTGTAATTGAAAGCATCTGGGTTATTAAAATCAAAACCAGGATATATTCATGGATCTGTTAAGTGTTATGAAGTCCGTTGGTAAACTTTAATCCTGCCACAGGTGCAGATGCTAACCATCGCACATCTAAAGTATGAAGTGTATGGTGTTGGCAAGAAGGAATTGCTTTGAAATAGAATACAGCCAGTGCACCTTCCCAAGAATGTTCCAAGAGAACAAGCAGGAATGCTTTCCTGAGTAGGTAGAACAAAAACTACTCCAAGCCCTGGGCAGTGAAGTGGCCACTCAATAGTTTTCACAACTCATTTTCAAGCTGTTTGCCATAATTGGTAACGGATCACAATTGATAGATGTTTATACTAGTGGGGGAGTCTAGGACCAGAGGCCATTCTGGCTCAGAATAAAAGGACGTACCTTTAGAAAGGAGATGAGGAGGAATTTCTTTAGTCAGTGGCTGGTGAGTGGGGAATTCATTGTCAATCCATTGAATTACTCCGTTTTTCATTACAAAAGAATGGAAGGTATAAAAAGAACAAATTGAGGCCAGCAACGATGATCAGGGAAAGGTAGAGCCCACAATGATCCATTGTTGGCTGTGGAAGAGGTGATAATGAGGACTTGCTGGCTTTGATCTGGTCTTTTCATACCATTCATTCTTTTGTTCTTTGTACAGCCTCATACATCCAGTTTCCCTCTCCCCTGACTCTCAGTCCGAAGAAGGGTCTCGACCCAAAACGTTACCTATTCCTTTTGCCCAGAGGTGCTGCTTGACCTGTTGAATTGCACAAAACCCAGCATTTTGTGTCTCTCCCTGTTGTACCTGATCCTTTGTGGCCCTTTGCAGCTGTTCCTGATCCTCTGAATTTTCACCCAGAGAGTTGTGAATCTGGAATTCTCTGCCACAGAAGGCGGTGCAGGCCAATTCACTGGATATATTTGATATACTGGATAGTTAGATGTAGCTATTAGGGCTAATCGAATCAAGCGATATGGGGAGAAAGCAGGAACAGAGTACTGATTTTGGATGATGATCATATTGAAGGGCCGAATGGCCTACTCCTGCACCTATTTTCTATGCTTTTCTGACTAATGCCTCTCCTTTGCAAGAGGCCTGTCAGATCCATTTGGGAAGTGTAAAAGAAACTTACTTGGACTGGCAATAGTCATTGTTATGTCATCTAGATCTATGGATTCAGAGTGCGTGAGAGAAACAGTCAGTCTGGTTTATAAATGAGTATTTATATGAACTAAACACAACTGCAGTTCATTAAGCAGATGAGCTTCACGTTTCCTCTCCTCCACCAGTTAACAGAACTGCCCATGATAATAATCAGATGTGTTTTATTTAAAGTGCAGTAATGAAAATCTGTGGTAGGTCCAGTACCCTCATTGAGGACATTGGATTTTGTCTCTGGAACTGATGAGTAACAATGCTGAGAACTACATTCTGGACTCTGTATCTTCCTCTTTGCTCCACCTATAATACTTGTGTTTAACTTTATTGTATTTGTGTAGTATTATCTGATCACATGCAAAACAAACCATGTACCTCAATATATGTGACAATAATAAGCAAGATGTCTTCAATAATGTTTAATATTGTCACATATATTGAGGTACATGATTTGTTTTGCATTGTTGCGCATCAGTTCCAGGGACAAAGTCCAATGTCCGCAATGGGGTAGAGGTGAATCGGACAGTACCCTAGCTTATGGAAGGACCATTCAGAAGCCTGTTAACAGAGGGGAAGACGCTGTTCCTGAGTCTAGGAGTGCGTGCTTTCAAGCTTGTGATTAGGTACAGGAGTGGCCGAGAGTGAGGTAGGGAAGGAGAGGGGGCGAATTGGGAGCTGGCAGAGTAGAAGCCATGGTGTTGCTGTGTTGGCGGAGCTCTGCTCTGGTAGGTGATCTCTTTGCTAATTATTCCCTGGAGGTGCCTCAGGTGTCGTTCTGAGACTTTGTCCCTCTGGTGCCCGTGCTACAGTTCAAAGCAGCCCAATTACTCGATTCCTGGTGTTTACAAGGACAGGCGAGAGTAATTGTCTGTTTCTGAGTGGAATCTTACATCAGTGCTGCAAGGAAAGTGCTCGCCCAGCACCCACACCTCCCCTGAGCTGTGTGCAAGAAGGAGGCACTTCAATTACAAAACAGCTGCTGTTATCTTACAAAGAACTGCAGGTGCTGGTTTACAGGAAAAGACACAACGTGCTCGGATAACTCAGCGGGTCAGGCAGCATTGCTGGAGAACATGGATGGGTTATATTTTGCATTGGGGCCTTTCTTCAGACTGATTGAAAGGGGGGGGGGGGGGGTGCTGGGAGGGAGGTGGGGCCACGACAAAGTGATAGATGGATACGGGTGATGAGGCTGAATGGCAAATGGGTAGACATAGATGAAAAGACAAAAAGTATGAGATAAGGAGAGTTGTGACTAGTAAAAAACATTTGCCGTTGTCTTGGTCGATTGTGACAGATCTGGAGTGGTCTAACACCAGTGAATCGGCTCATGGGGGTTCTTGTGTTAAATCTTCAATTCTGCAACTTTTCTTCAATTTTCAACAACTAAGTTACAGAGATAGGTTGAATAAGTTAGGTCTTTATTCTCTGGAGCGCAGAAGGTTAAGGGGGGACCTGATAGAGGTCTTTAAAATGATGAGAGGGATAGACAGAGTTGATGTGGACAAGCTTTTCCCTTTGAGAATAGGGAAGATTCAAACAAGAGGACATGACTTCAGAATTAAGGGACAGAAATTTAGGGGTAATATGAGGGGGAACTTCTTTACGCAGAGAGTGGTAGCGGTGTGGAATGAGCTCCCAGTGGAAGTGGTGGAGGCAGGTTCATTGGTATCATTTAAAAATAAATTGGATAGGCATATGGATGAGAAGGGAATGGAGGGTTATGGTATGAGTGCAGGCAGGTGGGACTAAGGGGAAAAAAAAATGTTCGGCACGGACTTGTAGGGCCGAGATGGCCTGTTTCCGTGCTGTAATTGTTATATGGTTATATGGTTATATGCTTCTCAACCAAAGAGTGAAGTTTTACAAGATTGTTCAAATATGTTTCGCATATTCCCCTTGGGTAGCTTATAACCCAATGGGATGAACATTGATTTCCCCAATTTTAGGTAAGTACAACTTCACCCCATTCTCCCCTGTGCCCCACCTGGAGGTGCACCTAGTTCACTCCTCCCCATCCACAATTCACAACTCTTCAATCCCATTGTTTCGCAACCTTCTATCTTTTCACCCTTCGTTTGTGGCCGATGTCCAACTATCACTTGTCAGCCTTTGTCCTGCCCCTCCTCTTTGTATCTCTAAATTAAACTGAACACAAGAAGACCTACAAAGCGACCAGCCTCAGCAGTATTGGTTTGCAGCTTAATGCGTTATCCTGTTACAAGGCATCTCAGCATTATTTGAGAAATCACAGAGTAGTGATTAGCTCAAGATGTTACTCAGCCGTCCCTTCCCCCACCTCCCCCTCCAGACTTGTGCGTCGCATGAGAAGTTTACAATTCAATGGGGTTCAGTTTACCAGAAGGCGTAATGTTGGCTGTGTTGTGTTTGGGAGTTTGTCACTACCTGCATGTTGCCACCAGAGGGCGTGCATGTGCAGACAATCTTCCTGCCAGCATGATCACTGTTTATAGGCAGACACACCTTCAGAAGAGCAACTAGTACAGCGGTGGGTGTAAGGGGCTCTACGTACATGAAGATCAAAGTCCAGTCTGCTCTACTTGCTTGTGGACTTGTAAAAAAAAAAACCTCATGGCAGCAGCTGAAAGGAGAACCAGGAGTGTTAGTCAGTGTGTGACCCGAATTGTTGCTTATTCATTCCCTGCCTGACCTGCTGAGTTCTTCCGGCACTTTGTGTTTTGCTAAAGATGTCGGAATCTGCAGTTATTTCTGTCTCCTTGGCACCCATTTCTCAGTGTTGTTGTTTTCAGACCAATACTTGCCTCTTGAAAACTCCTGATCACACACACTTGCTGGCGGACAAGGGGTACTGATTTTGGAAGATCCGCCATGATCATATTGAATGGCGGTGCTGGCTCAAAGGGCCAAATGGCCTAGTCTGCACCTATTTTCTATGTTTCCAAAAACAATGGAAATATTCAGCAGGTCAGGCTGCATCTGTGGGAAGAGAAACAGCGTTAATGTTTCTGGAGAATGTTTTGCTTCCCACCGATGCTGCCAGACCTCCTGAATATTTTGATAATTTTCTGGGTTTATTTTAGATTTCCAGAAGTATTTTTTAATTTTCTATCTTATTTACCTGTGAGAACATCACTCTTCATTTGATTGATTGATTGATTGAGCATGGATACATGCTAATTACATTTAATTAGTTATCTGGAGGGCAAATATTGTTCAGCTCCTTGTGCGATCTCTCTGGGAGGGAGCATGAATTTTCAGTGAAACCATCGCATAGGGCAGCACAGTGGTGCAGCTGGTAGTGCCACTGCCTCGCAGCGCCACAGATCCAGGTTCAATCTTGACCTGTCTGTGTGGGAGTCTACACATTCTCCCCGTGTCTGCGTGGGTTTCCTCCTGGTGCTCCAGTTTCCTCCTGCATCCCAAAGACGTGCAGATGTATTGGTTAATTGGCTTCCATAAATTTCCCCTCCTGTGTAGAGAATACATGAGAAAGGGGGATAACATGGAACTAGTGTGAATGGGTGATCGGTAGTCGGAGTGGCCTCGGTGCGCCGAAGGATCTGTTTACACTCTGTATCTTGAAGGTAAACAAAACCGATGTAACTTTAATTTTATTGCCCATGGATCTCCTAACCTGGCTCCATACTAGATCATAGCAGCGGCAGACCCGACCTGGAGTTGTGGTGGCGTTCTGCAGTTCCGGCGGCGGACCCGACTTTGGAGGCTCGGCCGCGGGCCCAGTGGACGACATCGTCGGGAGCTCGCAGGTCACAGGTTGGTGACCTGTTTTTCCGGAGCTCCCGCAACAACAGCTTCGTCCGCTGGACTGGAGGGTGGCAGCTTTGGCTGCTTCGACCACCCCGGGCCACGGAGTTTGAACCGGCCCGTTCGAGGGGCACGGTTGAGCCGCGGGACTTGCTTACCATTACCTGGCGGGGTCACGTCATCGGAGGCCTGGATCGCCTCAGCGCAGAGGGAGAACAAGGAGGGAAGAGACAAAGACTATAAGACTTTTGCCTTCCATCACAGTGAGGAGGTGCCTGGTGAGCACACTGTGGTGGATGTTAAATTTGTGTTTATTGTGTGTTTTTGTTATTTTTATTATATGTATGACTGCAAGGCAACGAAATTCCACTCAGACCGAAAGGCCTGAATGACAATAAAGGATACTTGGACTTTGATTTTGACTTTAGCAGTCTTCAATGTTGTTCATTAATTATGTAATGCTCTCTTCTCTCTTTTTCTTCTCTCTCACCTTCCTCAACCCAACAGGCTGAGAATGAGAAGTTGACCTGGCGAGATCGTGTTCTTGGCTACCTGGGCAATTTTGTGTCGATTCTGTTCATGGTAGGACTGGCAGCACTTTTTTTTTTGCAGTATCAGTACCCGAACAACATTTTGTTGAATTGAAATTAGTTTTGCTTGTTTGGAAAATGTCAAAAATTAAGAAGTGCCTCTTGCCCGACAAAGGTGGTACTTGATGAAGGCAACAGCACGGTAACACTAGTGGTAGAGTTGCTGTCGTACAGCGCCAAAGATCTGGGTTTGATCCCGACTATGGTGCTTGTCTGTATGTAGTTTGTACGTTCTCCCTGTGACCTGCGTTGGTTTCCTCCGAGATCTCCGGTTTCCTCCCACACTCCAAAGACGTACAGGTTTGTAGGTTAACCGGCTTGGTATAAATGTAAAATTGTTCCTAGTGTGTGCAGGATAGTATAAGGGATTGCTGGTCGGTGCAAACTCGGTGGGCCGAAGGGCCTGTTTCCGTGCTGTATCTCTAAACTAAACACTTCTGGTGATATATGTGAATGCCAATGGTTCCTCCCTGTGCAGATTGGCCTGACGTTTTCCGCAGTCTTTGGAGTGATTGTGTACCGGATCTCCATCGCGGCGGCCATGGCAATGAGTACGCATGAGGGCACGAGGTCAAACATCCGGGTCACAGTGACTGCCACGGCTGTCATCATCAACCTCCTCCTGATCCTTATCCTGGACGAGATCTACGGAGCCGTCGCTGAATGGCTGACCAAAATCGGTAGGTCTGCATTGGGAGATCCACCCATGATGGCGGTAACATATGATGAGCATTGGAAGGCACTGGGCCTGTACTCGCTGGAGTTTAGAAGGAGTAGGGTCACCTCATTGAAACTTACTGAATAGTGAAAGGCCTGGATAGAGTGGATGTGGAGAGGATGTTTTCACTAGTGGGAGAGTCTAGGACCAGAGGGCACACTCTCAGAATAAAAGGACGTACTTTTTGAAAGGAGATGAGGAAGAATTTCTTTAGTCAGAGTGAAAGTCAGTGGAATTCATTGCCACAGAAGGGTGTGGAGGTGGTCAATTGATTAAGGCGGAGATTGACCGATTCTTGATTAGTATGGGTGTCGGGAGTTATGGGGGAAAAGGCAGGAGAATGTGGTTGAGAAGGAAAGATAGATTGGCCATGATTGAATGGCAAAATAGACCATATGGGCCAAATGGCCTAATTCTTCTATCACCTATGAACCCAGTGGGAGTCAACCAACCAAGGTGACGGGAGAGTGCCATTGGAGTTCCCTCCCTCTAGACCCACATTGGTAATCATCAGGGTTCATGATGGTCAAACCATAAGGAAAATTGTTAACATGGAACATGGAACATAGAACAGTACAGCACAGGAACGGGAATTTCAGCCCACTATGTCTGTTCCGAACATGATGTTGTCACATTGATCCCATCTGCTTCAACATGAACCATATCCTTCTATTCCCTGCATATCAATGTGTCTATCTGAAAGCTGCTTTAATGCCACCATCATGCCTATCATCACCACCACCCCTAGCATCATGTTCCATATCACCACCACTCTGTGTCAGAAAACTTGCCCTGCACATCACCATTAAACTTTCCCCCTCTCCACTTACAGCTGTGCCCTCTGGTGCTGGACATTTCCACCCTGGAAAATAGGTTCTGCCCCTATCCATGCCTCTCATAATTGTATATACTTTTACTCCAGGCCTCCCAACCTACGTTCCAGAGAAAACAGCCCAAGTCTGTCCAACGTCTCCCTGTAGCTAAAACCCTCTAATCCAGGCATCATTCCGGTAAACCACCTGTGCACCCTCTCCAAAGCCTCCACTTCATTCCTGTAATGGAACTGGACCACGCAGGGTCTCGACCCGAAACATCACCTTCTGTCCCGAGATGCTGCCTGTTACTCCAGCTTTTTGTGTCTTTCTTCAATTATAGTCCAAGTCTGCCACTCCTCTCTCCCGGTGTGCCAGTGGTTCAGTGTCACGCTGCCATGCCGCTGATGCCTGCACTCCACAGTTCCTGCTCCCCTTTGAACACACCAGGTCCCCTCGTTCCCACACTCCCGTCGTCAAACTATGACATTGTTTCCCATGGTCCTTTTAAACTCACCTGCCCCCTGTTTCCCACGCTGTGTTGAAACTCGCCTGTTTCTGATTTCCCTGCTTTTAAACTTAGCAGGTTCGTTGAGAAATTTATTACGCTGTTGTCAACCTCTTAAAAAAAGGTTGATTAGAGAAGTATGCAATTACTGGGGAATAACTTCAAAGAGTGCAGAAAATCACCAGTGCAACACCACCAAGGTGTGCCGGATTAACAAAGGTTCATTGTGCGTACTTTAGGTGACTGTGGGATTAGATGTTGACTGATACATTGGTGGTACCTCCCCTGCTCTTGTCAAAGTTCCATGTGACCAGTGTGGGGGAAGACACAATTCTTGATCGCATTTCTCTCCTAAACCATGAGTAGGTGAATCAGGGAACGGAGGACATAGTGAAGGGGAAAAGATGTAACCGGAAAGTGAGGGGTAACGTTTTCACATCAAGGGTGGTGGGTGTATGGAACAAGCTACCAGAGGAGGTGGTTGTGGCTGGGACTATCCCAACATTTAAGAAGCAGTTAGACAACTACATTGATAGAACAGGTTTTGAGGGATATGGTTCGAATGCTGGCAGGTGGGGCGAGTGTAGCTGGGACATGTTGGCCAGCTTGGGCAAGTTTAGCCGAAGGGCCAATGACTCTCTGACCTCTTGTGTTGCAATACCCTGGCTCTGCACACAGGTGGTATTTTCATGCTCAAGTCACCAGACCCCGAACCTGAAACCCCAGACTTCTGTCGGAGGCAATTGAGGAATAGAGGGTGTGGGGGTTATGGGGAGAAGGCAGGTGAATGGGGTTAAGAGGGAAAGGTGGATCAGCCATGATTGAACAGCATAGTAGACAGGATGGCAGGAATGGCCTAATTCTGCTCCTTTCACTTATGAATTGTGTTGAGGTTGACCATTCTAGGGGATGGTGTGTGGAGGTGACTAAAGTGGCACTGAATTGCTGCTTTCTAGATGGGAAGAGAAATAAATCTAGTTAATGACCAGTCACAAACTCTGAGAATCCATCGCATGATTTGCTTGTGGCTGAAGTGTAGTTAACAATCTAACACATTGCACACCAATGAACAAGAGAATCCCAGAGAAACGCATCTCATACTTGGCACAAGTTCGTAGATCTTGCCTTTCCTATGACTCGACTTCCATCCAAACCCTGTGAAGCTTGATATGAGCGTAGTGATAAAAAACAACTGCTGAGAGCTTTTAAATGTTTTCTGAGATTATTTTAATCAAAATCTGTTAAACGTACTAAGAGTTGTTTGTTATGTGTTTGTTTTGCAGAAGTCCCCAAAACAGAAAAGATCTTTGAAGAAAGATTGATTCTGAAATCATTCCTGTTAAAATCTGTCAACTCTTACGCTTCTATTTTCTATGTGGCCTTCTTCAAAGGACGGTAAAGTACAATGGTTTAATGTTCTTTGAAAAGAATAAGAGGTAGTCTGTACTGGATCTTAAATCATCCTGATATGCCAGTGTACAATTCAAAGCATGTTTAAAGCAGTTTGATTCATTCGTGTGCAAGCTTGCGACCCATTTTCCTGCACAGTTGAGTTGATCATGAAAATTGCCAAGGAAATTCCAAGTGATAACCTTATAATGAACGGGAGATGGGGAATGGCTGGACTTGGACTGATTGCCAGGCACTGATGTTATTACCCAGTCCAAATTATAAGCTATTAATTAACTTGTTTTTAGGTCCACTAACTGCCATTTTGTTCCATGATTTTTATTTGATTGATCCGAGCATTCAGAATGTCTAAAGAATTATGTTTTGAAACAAATAGTTGATATGATTGTAGGCATAAATTTGTTTTATAAATTCACCACAACCACTGGCGTTTCAGACAGAGAACAATCCAAGTCTTGTCCAACCTCTCCCTGTAGCTCATACCCCCTAATCCAGGCATCATTCTGGCAAACTTCCTCTTTTCAAAGCCTCCACAGCTTCCTGTAATGGAGTGACCAGAATTGCATGCACTGCTCCAAATGCAGCCTAAACAGTGTCCGACAAAGCTGCATCATGGCTTCCTGACTTCATGACTTGCCGATTGGAAGTTCCATCCTAATCTCATACTTAGTTCTTTTCCTGATTTAGGATGTTTTTACTGTATTAATGGTTCTATATAAATACAAACGTTTTATACGCTCCACTTGATGTCCAGCCCTATTCAAGCCAATGGAACTGAACATTGGACACAAGGAACTGCAGATGTTGGTTCACAAAACACACAAATTGCTGGAGTAACTCGACGGGTCTGGAGAAAAAGGATGGGTGGCGTTTTTCGGGTTGGGACCGTTCTTCAGAGTCATCTCTCCATGTTCTATGGATAGAACATGAACATCTATCCATGTTCTCCAGAGATGCTGCCTGACCTGCTGAGTTACTGCAGCACTTTGTGTCTATCTTCAGTATAAAACCTGCATCTGCAGGTCCTTTCTACACACTAGTACAGTGTGTGTGTTGGCAGCCAACACTTACTTTACGCTACAGACCATGACGCGTCCCTGTTATATTTCATTTTTCAGAAAGAGTGGAAATTGAGTTTATTTTGGCCTAAACTGTCAACTGACAGTCGACATGATGGTGAGACCCTCCACCACTACAGTAGTGTGGTATTTCAATTCCATGCCCTGCACTCCTCAGTTGATAGTTAGGTTTATTGTTCCATGTACCGATCTTTTTGCTGTACCTTGGTACATGTGACAATAAACTCAGCTACCAACCAAATGGTGGCTGGGCAGGGAAAATAAATACCACTCTACAGTAGTAGTGGAGGGTCACACCTTGATGCTGCAATATCATGAACGTTCAACTGATCATCTTGTTACACTTACTGCTTTCAAAATCCCTAACTTGTATTAACATGAATAGCCAATGCGATGAAGCACAGTTGTTAGGTTATTATTGTCACGTGTACAGAGGTATAGGGGAAAGCTTTTGTTTGCATGCAATCCAGTAAAAAAAAAGACTATATATGAATACAATCAAGCTGTCCACACTTAGTGCAAGATACAACATTGAAGTCCGATTAAAGATAGTTCAAAGGTCTCCAATGAGGTAGATGGGAGGTCGGGACCACACCCTAGTCGGTGAGAGGACCGTTCAGTTGCCTGATAACGGCTGGGAAGACACTGGAGGTTGTATGTTGAAGATTACGATAATTAGTACCTTTCTCTTGGCAGGTTTGTGGGTCGACCTGGGAGATATGTTTATGTCTTTCATAACTATCGAATGGAAGAGGTAGGTGAAACAAGCAGGATTTTATGTGCGGTGTTGTACTGTGGTATTGAATAATTCTGTGGGGTCCGCCATATTATGAAGTCTTGTGATTCATCTCCCGTAACATAAACCACTGTCACTCTCTCCTTGCTTCCACCAGTGTGCCCCTGGAGGCTGCCTGATCGAGCTTTGTATCCAGCTTGGCATTATTATGCTCGGAAAGCAACTTATCCAAAACAATATCTTCGAAATTGGAGTTCCGTACGTACTCTGCCTGATTCTGTTTTCTAGCCAAATTTATTTATCAGTTTACAGGATGTCTTGCAAACAGATCTTGCCTCCTATTACAAATGTAGAACCAAGGAACTGCAGGTGCTAGTTTACAACAACAAAAAAGACACACAGTGCTGGAGTAACCCAGCAGGTCAGGTAGCATCTCTGGAGAAAATGGATAGGTGACATTTCTGGTCAAAACCTTTCTTCGGTGTTGCAGCAGTAAATCCTGATAATATTTGGTGATCTTATCCGGTTATAAGCTGAGCCTTGGTCAGATGTACCCTTTTGAGGTATGCTGCATTAACGGAGGACAACAATAGAAATTTATTGGGGTAGGGTACAGATTTGAACCAAATTTCTCTACAACAACTTGGAAGTTAGAAAGGTATAGAACTGAAACGGGCCTTTCAGCCCACAATGCCCCCCCCAAGGTTGTAGAGTGTGCAGAGGAGGTTTAGTTGAGATACAGCACAGAAACGGGCCCTTCGGCCCAATGGGTCCACGCTGACCAGCGATCCCGGCACATTAACACTATCCTACACCCACTAGGGACAATTTTTACATTTACTAATTAACCTACAAACCTGTACATCTTTGGAGTGTGGGAGGAAACCGAAGATCTTGGAGAAAATCCACACAGGTCACAGGGAGAACGTACAAACTCCATAAAGACAGCACCCGTAGCCGGGATCGAACCCAGGTCTCCGGCGCTGCATACGCTGTAAGGCAGCAACTCTACCGTTGCGCCACCGTGACCATTACCAGAATGATGCCTGGATTGGAGGTGTTAGCTACAGGGAGAGGTTGGGCAGACTTGGATTGTTTTCCCTCGAACACCAGAGATTGAAGGGAGATCTGATAGAAGCATATAAAATTATGAGAGGCATAGATAGATAGATAGAGTAGACAATCAAAACCTTTTTCCCAGGATGGATGTGCCAAATACAGTGGTCATAGCTTTAAGGTGAGAGGAGCAAAGTTTAAAGGAGATGTGCGGGGCAAGTATTTTTTTTTTTTACTCAGAAGATGGTGGAAGCTGATACCGTAGTGGAGATTTTTGGATAGGTACATGGATATGGAGGGATATGAATTATGTGCAGACAGATAAGAATTGTTCCTTAGTATCATGTTCAGCACGTATTGTGGGCAGAAGGGCCTGAACCTTTGCTGCACTGTTCTATGTGCCATCTGTTGGTAGAAAGTGTACAATTTGGAGGTGTTGTCGAGCCTCAATAGCTTTCCAAAGGATGTAATTGATGGAGGGACTGAATATTAACAGCATATAAAGCAAATAGGTTGTTGTCCTGGACTGAGCTTCTAGAGTATTGAAGAGTCATGAAGGAAAATATAAATGTTCGAAAAATAATAAAACGTTTTATGACGAGTGCCAGAAAAATTAAATACCAGTACCAACAACTACACTCAATAATTGATGGTGTTGGCAAAATTAAATAAAATGTCAGGTTAGCAGATAAATGGTGCATTGTGCTCGTCATTTTATACCACAGACATGTGGGAATTTGACTCTAAAATACTCTCTTAATCCACTTCAATTTAAAATGTTTAGATTATCATAATTCCAGAGTGGAGTTGACATTATTGCCCTGACAGATGTTGTTTATGTTATTCCTGATCTTGTCATATAAGTTATGGAAAGATTAATTTTGAGTTATTCGCAGGAGGATGAAGAAATTGTTCAGGAAAATGAAGGATGAAAGGGCCGAGACCAAAGTCTCGAGCCATTCAGATGCTGCTCAGGAGCCGCAGCAATGGGACCTGGACTATAACTTGGAGCCTTTCACTGGCCTGACTCCAGAATACATGGAGATGAGTGAGTTTAGTTATTGGATGTGAATCTTGCATGTACACCTGACAACAGATCCATCGTTTGAGATGTGGTAGCAAAGTTCATAAGTTCTAAGAGCAGAATTAGGCCATTCGGCCCATCAAGCCCACATTCAATCATGGCTGATCTATCTCTCCAGCTCAACCCCATTCTCCTGCCATCGCCCCATAACCCCTGACACTTACTGATCAAGATTTATCCAATGAGATAACAGTTTTAAGGAATACAGCACTCTTAATAATTGTAATTTAATAACAGAAAACAACAAATGTGTGATTGGTTTAGAGTTTTGTAAGATATAAAATGAGGTTGGTTTAACATTGTGTGGCCATGTACAATGTGCAATAGTGAGTTTTCATTCTCACTGAGTGGAATAAAATAGACCAGGGGAAAACCCTGACAACCAGGGAGCAACTAAAGGTGTAACATAAAGCATTGAACAATAGAGCACAGGAACAAGCCACTTGGCCCGCAATGTCAGTGCTAAACATGATGCCAAGATCAACAAATCTCTTCTGTCTGAACATGATCCATGTCCCTCCATGTACCTGTCTAACTGTTCCTTAAGTATTGGGATAGTCCCTACCTCAACTATCTCCTCTGGCAGCTCATTCCATACACCCACCACCCTTTGTGTGAAAAGGTTTCCCCTCAGATTCCTATTAAATCTTTTCCCCTTCACCTTAAATCTGTCCTCTGGTCCTCGATTCACCAACTCTGGACAAGAGATTCAGTGCAACATGTAGTTGAGTGATACAGAAATCTGCGATTATGTTCTTGTTAAGTGACTTTAATAGATGTGATTTTTTAAATTTTTTTCCCCAGTTGTCCAGTTTGGCTTTGTGACACTCTTTGTGGCATCCTTTCCCTTGGCACCCCTGTTCGCGCTTCTAAATAATGTAATTGAGATCCGGCTGGATGCGAAGAAATTTGTCGCTGAGCTTAGACGGCCAAATGCAGAACGTGCAAAGGACATAGGTACGTCAGCAACTCAACAATATACCAGTTCAGTTTAGTTTATTGTCGTGTGTACCGAGGTACATTGAATAGCTTTTGTTGCGTGCTAACCATTCAGCAGAAAGACGATACATGATTACAATCGAGCCGTTTGCAGTGTATAGATACCTCTGCAGTTCACTGGATATTATGCCCTCGGCTTTGCTTTGTACCATTTACCTTGCGTCTTAATGAAGTCTCTCTGCTTTGTCCAATAGGAATTTGGTACAACATTCTCAGTGGAATGGGGAAATTCTCAGTGATCATCAATGTAAGTCAATAAACCCGGTAAACCTTATGAAACGGGTAGAATCTTTATCTACAATGTGCAGGCTCGAGACATAATTAAAATGACACAAATAATTTTTTTTTCTTAAAACAATTTGGAAAAGAAAATCAGATTGGTTACGATTTAACCATTCTGTGAATGGAAAATTATATATTTATGAGCACTGCTGTTCTGTAGTCACCTGGACTTGGGTTCAATCTGCCCTTGGATGCTGTTTGTGTGGAGTTTGCCTGTTTTCTCTGTGACAGTATATGTTTCTGCTTGTGGCTCCATCTTCCTCCCACATCTTTAAGTTGTGCCGCTCGGTAAAGTGACTTCCTTCAATCCCCCTACTGTGGGTAACTGAGAGGAGAATCAAAGGGAAGCTGATGGCCATGTGAATAAAGAATAATTAGCAGAGGTGCAGGGAAATACGGAACGTGGAGTTGGACTGATGGGATTGGTCTGCTAGGATCTGAAGGGCTGAATGGCCTTCTAAATCAAATTTCATAACTACTTGCATGAATTTTAATTTTATAATGTTTGAAAAGTCGTCTACCGTTAAACTTTAGTTTAGATTTTAGACACACAGTGAGGAAACGTACCTTTCGGCCCACCGAGTCCGCGCCGATCACCCTGTACACTAGCACTATCCTACACACTAGGGGGCAATTTACAATTTACAGAAACCAATTAACCTACAAACTGGTGTGTCTTTAGAGTGTGGGAGGAAACCGGAGCACCCAGAGAAAACCTACATGGTCACAGAAAGAACCTATAAACTCTGTCTAGACACCCCCCATAGTCAGGAAAGAACCCAGCTCTACAAGACAGCAACTCTACCACTGCACCAATATGCTGCCCCCTGTTTCAGTTTAGAGTAGAGAGCCCCAAATCAATTTGTGTTTGTTTTTAACTTTAAGCAAATTTAGCACAGACTTTACTCATTAGAGTTTTTTGTTTCCATTTACTTGTTTAATTATTTTATGCTACCCAGCAAACTACATTGAGGCTGTGCTGTACCCTGTTTAATTCCACATTGATCTATGAATGAGGCTCTCCGCTGATGTACCGAAGCCGTGACGAGATTTGTTGACTTTAAGAAATTTTTCCCTTTCAGAAGCTAACATGAACGATTTGGTACACCTGGTTGTAAACTTCCTTATTGAAAAAGAAACAATCTTGCTCTCATTTCACAACTTATAGAGAAATATGAAGGCAGATTGTACCGTGGAATGCCTTTCCGCAGTGCGCTGTGTGTGGGTGCACCTTTTCACATTAATGATGTTTCAAGGCCGAGGAAGAACCATGCATGTGGCAGAATAATAGCTCCAAACCCCAAATGACTCAGACAATCAGTCTCTGGATCAGACTTCCCAAGGTCTGCACCATTCACAAGCCCGGTTTCTGGATTATTGATCAAGTCTCACAGAAGAGTCAGGATGTCATGGTGCAGCTTTATCAGACTTTGGTTAGGCTACATTTAGATAATGCATGCAGTTCTGGTTGTCCCATTGCATGATGGATGTGGAGGCTTGGGGGGGGGGGGGGGGGAGATGCTGCCTGCATTAGAGGTCATTAGCTACAGGAAGAGGTTGGGTCGACTTGTATTGTTTTATCTGGAATGTTGGAGGTTGAGAATAGAAGTATATAATGTTCTGATGAAATACCTAATAGGTATATAAAATTATGAGAGGCATACTTAGAGTAGACAGTGTCAGCTCATTACAGAAGTTGGCTTAAGGATGGAACACAAGTTGTGGTAAGAGGCTGTGTTTCAGATCGTAGGATGCTGATTAGTTGTGGTCTGCAAGGATCAATGTTAGAACCACTTTATAAAAAAAAAGTACTGGAGTAACTCAGAGGGTCAGGCAGCATCTCTGAAGAAAACAGGTAGGTGATGTTTCAGGACAGGTCTGAAATAGGGTCACCTATCCATGCTCTCCAGAGATGCTGCCTAACCTGCTGAGTTACTTCAGTAACTGGTTTCTTTATTTTGTAAACCAGCATCTGCAATTCCTTTTATCTTAGAACCAATATATGTGACGGATATTAGAATGCAGAGTTTAATTCCAAGGTTTGGCAAGAACACAAATATTGGGGATGTGGCAGATAGCCATGAAGATATGAATGGGAGGCAACATTACATAGATAGGCCAGCAGATCAGGCAGCCAAACTGTAGAGGAAGCTGAGTAGAGTGAATCATGAGGTGAACACGTGTTGGCAGAGGGAAGGGAAGAGGCAATGTACGCTGAAGGTCGCACTTCTAAACAATGTGTAGGGCTGAGGGCTCTACAAATTCATATGTAGAGTCTTTGAAGTTAGCAATTGTTAAGTGAAGTATGTAGCACTTATTTTGTTACTGGATAGGCAGTTAATAATACACATGGAAATGGGTTCAAAATAAATGAATTGGGTACAAAAGGAAATGATGGCGTTAGTAACTGGAATTTGACCACAAATTCTGATTCCATTTGGGAAGCACATGGGCATCCTTGAGAGGGTGGGTGGGGATTTACCAGAGAGGTTTTGGGGTTGAGAAATTTTAGATACAAGGGTAGAGTGAGAAAGCTGGAGCAAAAGAGAAGAGAAGGGTATTCACAAGCAGGTTTAGATAGGTAGGCAAAGAAGAGTTGTTCTTACTAGTTGATGGGACATACACAAGGGCAAACGGACTTAAGGTTTTGCGCAGGAGATGCAAGAGAGATGTGAGGAAGAATATAGCAATTGCTAATGTTCTGTAATTTCTAACCAGTGGTGGAAGATGGTCAATGGATAAAGTGGGAAAATGTAACGCTTGTTTTATAGAAGATGGTGGAGAATGGGTTCAATGTGCTGAATATTCACCCACTGCTATTATATTAAAATTACGTTGGGTCCAGATGGAATATATAAAGACAAACTATTTCCATTGACTAACATGTCAATAAGCACAGATCTATGACCATTGACAAGAGAACCAAATAAAAACCTCCTTGGAGGTTAGGAGTTGGAATGCACTGTGAGATAGGGTTGTGGATGTGGATTTAATATGTCTTCAAAATGCTACATGTGGAGGAGAAGAAAAGAAGGAGAGTAGTGAAATTGCAGAAGGGGGCTAATTTGGGAGTACCTTTGCTGACAATGGGCTAAATGTACAGCACTTTGTGGCAACTGCAGTTGTTTAAAGTGCTTTATAAATAAAGTTATTATTATATTATTAAATGGATTATTTTCTGCTAACTGTTGTTCAATAACGGCTTCATTTAACTCTATAACAAATCAACGCCTATTTACAGAGCGAAGACACTAAGCCGACTTGGTTTAGCAGTGGAATTGATCTCTCATCTGTTGAACGACTGTTAACATGTCTCATTTATGTATGATCCAGGCATTTGTAATTGCGATCACATCAGACTTTATCCCACGCCTGGTTTACCAGTACATGTACAGTGGTGATGGCAGCATGCATGGCTTTGTGAATCACACCTTGTCATACTTCAACGTCACTGAATTCCAGCAGGGGACCAATCCCCATTCATCACATTTCACCAACATTAAAGTCTGCAGGTAAATTAAGATATTTTCAACTCTTGCTTGATTACCGACTCTTTCTAACATGGGCCGCCTTATTAGTGAAGGGTGAATGATAACTTTGTAATGCACTGTGTTGGGGCTAGGGCAAGGAGTGGGAGAGGGGGAGGATCTTGCTGTCGAGGGGGAGGATCTTGCTGTCGAGGGGAAAACAGATCTGAAATCTCCTGTAATTGTCTGAATCCGTCAACCGGGCCAATGCATATAACCATATAACAATTACAGCACGGAAACAGGCCATCTCGGCCCTTCTAGTCCGTGCCGAACACTTATTCTCCCCTAGTCCCATATACCTGCACTCAGACCATAACCCTCCATTCCTTTCCCGTCCATATACCTATCTAATTTATTTTTAAATTATAAAATCGAACCTGCCTCCACCACTTCCACTGGAAGCTCATTCCACACAGCCACCACTGTCTAAGTAAAGAAGTTTCCCCCTCATGTTACCCCTAAACTTCTGTCCCTTAATTCTCAAGTCATGTCCTCTTGTTTGAATCTTCCCTACTCTAAATGGGGAAAAGCATTAAAATATAATTCCTGGGTTTTCTGAACAATTGGATGTAATCACCAGTTTGAGTCGCTGTCAACACATTTTAGTGTGTGTGTGTGTGTGTGTGTGTATGCGTGTGTGTGTGTTCTGGAGTTGGCGTGGTTGCGGGTGGCTGGGGAATTCAACAGCAGATGTGGCATCAATGGTTCAATTAAATTCAAATCAACGATTTAATGATTCAATTATACTTTATTGTCAGATGTACATAGGGAGAGTAAAAGTCTCTGTTTTTGCATACACTACACAGAGCCGCCATGTTTCTAGCACCAACAATGTTATACAAGTAGTCGTTAGAGTCATGTTAATCCCTCTTTGTTCTCGGCGGTCCCACCCCAGCCGGGTCCCTCTTGTTGCTCGGTGGCGCAGCACGACCACCTCTCTGCGGCCCATCCTCCGCCCGGCCACCTCGCCACTTAACAACTTAATGACAAGACAGATGAGGAAAATTGAGATCATTGGCTTAAAGACTGATGAACATGCTATGCAAAAACTCTCAAATTAGCATCTTAGCAGCACGTTATCTTCAGGGAGTGGGTACCCTCTCTCCATGTGCACCATCCAGATTTTCTGCATAAAAGATTTTGTTTCTCTAGAGAAGACTCGGTGACTCAGGCAGTATCTCTGGAGAACAGGGATAGGTGACATTTCGGAGGGGGTAGGACTAAGCCTGACGGGTACAGGTGAGAATGTTTTTTTGATAGGCATACAGTTGGACAAAGGCCAGAGAGGAAAGGACAGCCAACCTTCCAAAGTCTGACCATTTGTGTGTCAAAAAGATCCAACCATCTGCCTATTAAAAAGTCCTCCTCACCTGCATCAACCTTTTAACTGCCAGGCCTTGTCCTGCCTTCCTCTCTTCCAGTTTTCTCCCCCCCCAACACCCCCCTCCCATTTTCAGTCTGAAGAAGTCCTGACCCGAAACATCATCAATCTACATTCTCCAGAAATGCTGCATGACCCGCTGAGTTTGGTCCAGCACCCTGTGTCTACATTCTGTGTCTCTACATTGTCTTCAGCAATTGTCCATTCAACCATTCACCACGTGGCATGGTTGTGACCTCCAAGCCCTTCTTGTAGAAAGGACCCGAGACCAAATGGGGGAGGGAATTGGAGATGGCCTTTCAGCTATTGTCTAGCTCTTTATAGAGGCAAGATCCCCTGTGATAACCCCCGTGGTCACTAGACGGGGCCTTGCAGCTGCCAGAGAACAGTCCAGTCCAATACAACATTGAACAGTATGGCACAGGAGCAGCTCCTTCGGCCCTCAATGTGTGCGCCAAACATGATGCCAAGTTAAACTGATTTCACCTTGAGTTCCATTGTTGAGTTTCCTTGGTGACTTTGGCTGCGGCGTCTGATTCCACCAACAGTTGTACCTTTCTCTGCTGGGTCAGTTCTTGTTTTGCTGTTTTGCAATGTAGTGCAACTAATTGGAACTCGTGCCTTCCTGCCCCGACTCATTGCTGCAGGTATAAGGACTACAGAGACCCCCCCTGGTCTGATCATGCGTATGAATATTCCAAACAGTACTGGACTATCCTGGCTGCTCGCCTGACCTTTGTCATCATCTTTCAGGTAAGTGATTAACTGAGGGAGTGGGTTAACGTAGAACTACTGCGAACAGGTCAGCATGGAATCGATGGGCTGAAGGGCCTGTTTCCATGCATTATCTCTAAACTAAGCAAAAACTAAATTGAAATTACAGTGAAAATAGATGGGCAAGGCAGGAACTGTTGAGAATTCGATAAAATTTAAAATATTTTGAAGAATGGCCTGTTTTCATGCTGTTTGAGTCTATGACTATGAGAAGATATTGATATCATGTTCACAGCACCATGGGGTTGAGGGGCAGAGAGTGCTTCCCTGTGTCCTGAGATCCCTGTGACTCTGCAGTTCACTGAAGCTGAGCAAAGGGCAATGAGACCACAAGGCAATAATCCAAGGACAGAACATTTAACTGAAGGACCCAAGCTTCAGTCAGCCTGCACGCCCTTAATTATGGCTCAATTGCTTCTACAATCTATTATCGCTGATTATTCCTGAAGGTTATTTCAGGCTACTGTTGATTTCGGAGAGAATGCAGGCAGGTGTATGATGTCCTTTGAAGGTTGAAGCTATACTTGTGAAGAGAGAAGAAACGATGAACGATTTGCAGGATATCTCAGCGTTCTTTGTACTTGTGATTCGATAACCATAAGGAGCTGATGTCTACGGAGCATTATTCTTCTGCGAATGATGGCAGTATGTTGACACTGAGCCATGTATAGTACAAGTGGCTCACTTCATGACCCCGTTCCCTAACCTGAATAACTGATAACTTAAGAATGTTATATGTTTCTATAAGATCCCCACTCAGCCTTCTAAATTCCAGTAAATATAAGCCCAGTCGATCCATATCATATATCATATCATCATACCATGTCATATATCATTATATGTCTGTCCCGCCATCCTGTGAATTAAACGTGGTGAAACTATGCTTCACTCCCTCAATAGCATGTTCACAATAGAATGTTCATAAGCTCTATCTGTCCCAGCACTCGCTCATTGCTACCTGCTCAAGTAGCTAATGGCAGCTCTCATTCAGGTTTCTGCTGGGATCTGCCAGCAGTACCAGGTGGAATTTACCAGCGGTTTGCCAGAACAATATTTGGATTCCAGGATATTAGCTAGAAGGAAAGTTTGGATAGGGTTGGATTATTTGTTGTGCTAGTGACTGAGGGGAGGCCTCATGGTTTAGTTTAGAGATACAGCACAGAAACAGGCCATTTGGCCCATCAAATCCACATTGATTCATTATATCCCAGTTGAAGAAAGGTCCTGGCCTGAAACATTGCCTGTCCAATTCCCACCACAGATGCTGCCTGACCTGCTGAGTTCCTCCAGCACATCATGTTTTGTTTGTTTTTTTTGCTCCAGATTTCAGCATCTGCAGATTCACTTTACCTAGTCTGGCCAATACTGGGCAGTTGTACTGATATAATGAAATGATTTCACTTTTGTTCCTCATCTGATGCCGCTAGTGTTAAACATGTCTCCGGCTGTGGTGTAGTCATTGTTTTATCTGGAATGTTGGAGGTTGAGAATAGAAGTATATAAAGTTCTGATGAAATACCTGATAGGTATATAAAATTATGAGGCATACTTAGAGTAGAGTGTCAGCTCACTACAGAAGTTGGCTTAAGGATAGAACACAAGTTGTGATAAGAGGCTGCGTTTCAGATCGGAGGATGGTGATCAGTGGTGGTCTGCAAGGATCAATGTTAGAATCACTTCATAGGATAAATACTGGAGTAACTCAGCGGGTCAGGCAGCATCTCTGAAGAACACGGGTAGGTGATGTTTCAGGTCGTGTCTGAAGTCGGGTCACCTATCCATGTTCTCCAGAGATGCTGCCTAACCTGCTGAGTTACTTCAGTATCTGGTATCTTTTTTTTGTAAACCAGCATCTGCAATTCCTTTTATCTTAGAACCAATATGTATGACTTGGATATTAGAATGCAGAGTTTAATTCCAAGGTTTGCCAAGGACGCAAATGTTGGGGATGTGGCAGACAGCCATGAAGGTATGAATGGGAGGCAACATTACATAGATAGGCCAGCAGATCAGGCAGCCAAACTGTAGAGGAAGCTGACTAGAGTGAATCATGAGGTGAACACTTGTTGGCAGAGGGAAGGGAAGAGGCAATGTACGCTGAAGGTCACACTTCTAAACAATGTGTAGGGCTGAGGGCTCTACAAATTCATATGTAGAGTCTTTGAAGTTAGCAATTGTTAAGTGAAGTATGTAGCACTTATTTTGTTGCTGGATCGGCAGTTAATAATACACATGGAAATGGGTTCAAAATAAATGAATTGGGTACAAAAGGAAATTATGGTGTTAGTCTGTAACTGGAATTTGACCACAAATTCTGATTCCATTTGGGAAGCACATGGGCATCCTTGAGAGGGTGGGTGGGGATTTACCTGAGAGGTTTCGGGGATGAGAAATTTTAGATACAAGGATAGAGTGAGAAAGCTGGAGCAAAAGGGAAGAGGAGGGTATTCCTTTTCTCCAGAGATGCCGCCTGACCTACTGAGCTATTCCAGCACTTTGTACAGTATCTATCTTTGGTTTAAACCAGCAGCTGCGGTTCCTTCCTACACCTCAATGCCATGTTGTTTGAGGGATTACTCCGTTGTTTTTCCTTGAGACAATAACAGGAATGTTTTGTATCCTGGTGGTATCTCAAAGATGAGGGACCTAGGAGAGGGTGCAAATGAAATGCAACAGGAGAGAAGGATTCCAGTTTTAAGTAGGAACAGGAGTGGGGAGACGTGTCTGTTTAAGATCTGCGTCATTCTGTGGTGCTGGGAAAGGTGTCACTGGGGCCATTCCACTGTTCTATGTTCCATTAGCTGAGCTGCCAGCTGGCCTACTCCTGCCCCAACCTCCTTCTATCGTTATGTAGAGGTTTTAGCTTACCTTAGAGATACAGGCCCTTTGGCCCACCGAGTCCCCTCCGACCAGCGTTCCCCGCACACTAACACTATCCTACACACATTAGGGACCATTTCAAATTTCTACCAAGCCAATTGACCTACAAACCTGCATGGCTTTGGAATGTAGGAGGAAACCGGAGCAACCAGAGAAAACCCACACGGTCACAGGGAGAACACACAAACTCCGTACAGACAGCCCCCGCGATCAGGATCAAACCAGGATCTCCGGCGCTGTAAAGGGGCCCGTCCCACTTGGGCGTCATTTGCGTGTCACGCAGGTGGCGTGTGAAGATTTTGTGAATCCCAAAATCCTGGGGCGCCGTGCGCAACCGCAGTCAATGCCTACGTCACCACGCACTATGCGCGCGTAATGCACGCCATGCACGCGTAATGCATGCCATGCGCGCGTCGTGTGTCATGACGCATAAATGACGCGCAAATAACGCCCAAGTGGGACAGGCCCTTTAGGCAGGAACCCTACCACTGCGCCACCGTGCCGCCTGAAGTATATATTCTATCCACAGGATAGTCTTTTATATAATTCTTTTTTTTTTTTAATATAGTTCTACAGCATGTAGGATATGTTGTAGAGTTCTATCCACAACTATGGTCAGAAGGGCAATCTTTAAAGTGAAGGCTGGGTGAGTGTTTAAGGTGTGGTGAATGCTCAGAGTGTTTAATCCAGAGGATGGAAATCAAGAACCAGAAGACATTGGTTTAAGGTGAGAGGAGAAAAACTGAATCTGTGGGACAACTTTTTCACTCAGAGGGTGATGGGTGTATGGAACAATGGGGATAGTTGAGGCTGGTACTAGGACATTTCAAAGACATTTGGACAGGTAATGGATAGGGAAGGTTTATAGGGATCTGGGCTGAATGCAAGCAGGTGGGACTAGTGTAGATGGGACATGTTGGTTGACATGGGCAAGATGGAGTGAAGGGCCTATTTCCAGGCTGTGTGACTCTGCATCTGACACTCTGCGTTGAATTTCAGAACCTGGTGATGTTTTTAAGCAACGTCCTGGACTGGTTGATACCGGACATTCCCAAGGACATCAGCGTGCGCATGAAGAGGGAGAAGACCCTGCTTGTGGACGTGTTCCTGAAGGAAGAGCGGGAGAAGGTGAACCTCATCGAAAGCTTCTTGGTGCGGGACAGGCAGAAGCTGAGGCCCGTGGAGGTGAAGAAGCCTCGTGCATCCAGCGTCTCCCTGGCCGACAGAAGCCAGCGTGCCACCTTGACCTCCCACAGCCTGCGACACACCGATGTCTGACCTCCTCGGCAGGTCCACTGGACTAACCACACCTGCCCTGGACCCTCGGTGGGGGAACAAGGGGAAGATGGCTGCTTGACATAAGCTGCAAACAACGAGCTTATTACTAACCCAGAAAACCAAGGCAATGTGAGCCACGTTGTGTACAGTGGACTGCAAAACCACGGGAGAAACAGGGTCACACTGTGATACACAAAGAGGGCCCTTTTGTGTAGAGAGCTCACTTGCAGACTACTGGAAGGTATCTCTATAATGGGTAGCAGTCTACTCAAAGTGACTTGGGTCAGAAAGTGACCCAAGGGAGTCTTGATAGGGTCCAGCCTGTTAGGATTAGTTGAAATCAGTCACGTGTTTTGTATGTTTGTAAATGTTTGTGACTATGCGCTGTTCACCATTAAAATAATGTACATTGCTGTCTGTGCTTTTAAAGAGGAAATTCGAAGAGAGCGTGCAGTTTACACATGGTACTTTAGATCATAAACGCAGCTTATGTTTGATGGGCCTGCCAAAAACATCCTCTGTGGATGAAATAAACAAAGACTTTTATTTCAAGTTACTTTATTGTTTAGGAGATGTTATTTATCAAGCCAGCTGTGTGAAGTGAGATTCCATAAAATCACATTCCTGTCTTGGACCATGCAACCACCAGGAGCATATCCGCCCAGGTTTGTTCCCATTTCCATCCTTGGATGGGCATCGCCCGGCCAGTGTTCCCAAACATTGTTCCGGCAGAGCAGCATTCACAGTGACTAAATGTGTGGGAAGGAACTGCAGACGCTTCCGATGACTTGGCCTCGACAGCCGTCTGTGGCAATGAATTCCACAGATTCACCACCCTCTAACTAAAGAAATTCCTCCTTGTCTCCTTTCTAACGGCACGTCCTTTTATTCTGAGTCTTTGTCCTCTGGTTCTAGACTCTCCCACTAGTGGGAAAAATCCTGTCCCCATCAACTCTATGCAAGCCTTTCACTATTTGGTAAGTTTTCAT
Source organism: Leucoraja erinaceus (assembly GCF_028641065.1). Classification (NCBI taxonomy): domain Eukaryota; kingdom Metazoa; phylum Chordata; class Chondrichthyes; order Rajiformes; family Rajidae; genus Leucoraja; species Leucoraja erinaceus. The sequence continues at coordinate 10,652,073 of NC_073398.1, forward strand.
TGGGGTTCCTCCCCCCTCCTCCCCCCCCCCCCCCCCCCCCCCCCCCCCCCCCCCCCCCCGGCAATAATTCCTGGGATAATTCTCGTAAACCTCCTCTGGACCCTCTCCAGTGCATGCACATCCTTCCTCAGATATGGGGCCCAAAACTGCTTACAATACTTCAAATGTGGTCTGATCAGCGCCTTATAAAGAAAGCCTCATTGCATCTCAAAATAAATGCTAGCATTGAGTTTGCCTTCCTTATTACATATTCAACTTGCAGATTAACCTTTTTGGAATCCTGCACCAGCACTCCCAAGTCCCTTTGCATCTCTGATTTCTGAATTCTCGCCCATTTAGAAAATAGTCAATGCCTTTATCCCCACTACCAAAATACATGACTCCACACTTTGCTACGCTGTATTCCATCTGTGTCTTCTCTGCCCACTCTCCCAACCTGTCCATGTCCTTCTGCAGAGGCCCTGTCTTCTCTACACTGCCCTTCTACCTATCTTTGTATTATTTGCAAACCTGGCTACAAAGCCTTCAAATCCCTCTTCCAAATCATCGATATACAACGTGGAGTAGCAGCCCCAGCACTGACCCTTGCGGTACTTATGAACTTATTCTCATTTAATATTAATTATAAATGTAAGCACGCCGTTCCCTTTTCCCACAGTTTGTGTCAATTTGCAACCAATTTCCCCCAGTAATTTCATGTGATCAATTCTGAGATATGGAGTCGTAGAGTCACACACGGCAGGGAAATAGGCTTTTCGACCCCACTTGCCCACACCAACGTGGCCAGTCTACACTAGTCCCAGCTGCCTGTATTTGGCCCATATCCCTCTAAACATCTCCTATCCATGTACCTGTTCAAATGTCTTTTAAATGATGTTATTATACCTGCCTCAACTATACCCTCTGACAGCTCATTCTATATACGCACCACCCTCTGAGTGCCACAGTTCAAACTGAACTGCCATCCTCTGGATTGTTAGATCAGCCTCCGGATTGCAGTTGCAGGAGCAGAAACGCTTATGACTAGCAGTTTTCAGTTTGGTAGTTCTTGAAACACAAATAAACTTACAATGGTCATGAGGAAATTGGGATTGTGAATGACACGAAGGAACGTTATGCATTGAAACTGCTTAATTGCATGAAAATGTATCTAACTCCAAGCATTTAGCAGAGGCTGAGAAAAGGCATCATCCACTGTTCTTTCTGATAATGACATTGGAAGTACAGAAACATCCAGACTAGGGCAAGAGGCAGTGCTCATTGTTACATGACTCTTTTTCACCATGCACTCACTCAGGTTAATGATAATGAATGTTCCAAACTGGGAATCGAGTCTACCTGTGGACATTGGAATAAATCAGCGGCTCTACTGATTTATGACTGGGAGTCTGCACATTTTCACTTTGCAATTACAGTGCGGTTTTAGTGCCATCGAAGCAAATCCAGAGAGAACCTTAAATGATTTCATCAGTGAGAAATAAAATCTCATTCTAAGGTGAGTAGAACTCCTTGTCCAAATTGATTTAAATGGTGTGTCAGTGCCGCTGTAACCCGAGATCTTCTCTACCTTGCAGTCAGACCTTTCGAGGATATGTTGATCAGTTCTGCCCTTGGCTGTGAGGGTGATGAATGCGATGAGATCGTGTTCTCAATGCACTAAACTACCTCATAATGACCTGAGACTGCCAGCAACACTATGAGTGACACTGCCAGTCAAAGTGAAGCTTACATCAATACTAATGTCAATGGTGATGGGGAGCTATTATAGACAAGTCAATCCAATCTATTGTGCATGATTCTGATGAAGGGTCATCCACTTGAAACATTAAATCTGGTTCTCTCTCATCTGGCCCGCTAACTTCCGCCATAGAAACAGTTGCACACCTGCCTCACAGTGCCAGAGACCTGGGTGGGATCCTGGCCTGAGCTGTTGTCTGTGTGGAATTTGTACGATCTCCCTGTGACTGCATGGGTTTCCTCCCACATCCAAAAGACATGCAGGTTTGTAGGTTAATTGGCCCTCTGTAAATTGCCCCAGGTGTGTAGGGAGTGAACAAGAACGTGGGATAACATAGAACTAGTGTGAACAGCTGATTTGGGCGAAAGGCTTGCCTCCATGCTGTAGTTTCAATCAATTGTTCTCCATTTTACAATTTTCCACAGAAGTTGGCTTCTAATGGCAGATTTTGCATTCTCTGGTAGAGGAATGGGGTTTGTGACAATCATCCAGAGACCCACTGAGCCTGACAGCTGGTTTTAGTTTAGCTTAGTTTATTGTCAGGTGTACCGAGGTACAGTGAAAAGCTTTTGTTGCTGGCTAACCTTGTGGGGCTGAAACCCCACGTAGCCGGTTTTGTTCAGCAGTAGAGGGAGCAACAATGGGCTCCAACTGATCAAAACATTGTGCCTTGAGCAAGATATTTAGATTCTCAAACCAAGAGATATCCCTATACCAAGGACATATAAATCACATTTGAAAACAGTACAGAAAGCAGAATAAAGATTGGGAAGAATGGATGGGATAATGACTGAAGACCCATGCACGCCTAACCCATACACATCAAACCCATGCACGCCCAATCCATGCACGTCCGACCCATTCACGCCCGACCCATGCAAACAGGAACCATGCCAAATGAGGATTTTTGACTAAATAATTCTGGATTAAAAGTCTGCTGTTGGTAATAGCAACTGAGTAATAACCAGATTATATTCCGTGGAGCATTTGATGTCATTGGGCCTATACTTGCTGGAGTTTAGAAGAATGAGGGGGGACCTCATCCAAACGTTCAGAATAGTAAAAGGTTTTGAGAGGGTGGATGTGAAGAGGATGTTTCCACTAGTTGGAGAGTACAGGACTAAAGGTCATGGCCTCAGAATTAAAGGATGTTATTTTACGAAGGTGATGAGGAGAAATTTCTTTAGTCATTGGGCGGTGAATCTGAGGGATTATTTGCAACGGAAGGCTGTGGAGGCAGTGAGTAGATATTTTGAAGGCAGAGATAGATAGATTCTTGTTTAGTATGGGTATCCGAGGTTATGGGGAGAAGGCAGGAAAATGGGGTTGGGAGAGAGAGATAGATCAGCCATGATTGAATGGCGGAGTAGACTTGATAGACCAAATGGCCTAATTCTGCTCCTATCACATGATCTTATGATCATTAAAGGCAACATCACTGGAGGACATGCATAGGTTGTGTTTCAGGACGGGACCCTTCTTCAAGGGACAACTTGGAAACATGTTTGGCACAAACATTGAGGGTCGAAGGGCCCGTTCCTGTGCTATACTGTTCTATGTTCTATACAAAAATTGGGAGGGATGTCAAGAAAATTAAAAGTCAAGAGTGTTTCATTGTCCTATGTACTGGCCACAGAACAATGAAATCCTTACTTGCAGTAACATAACAGGTCTGTCAACAGAACAAATAAATATGCAATAATCAATAATACAATTATCAGTAATACTGGGGAACCGGACGGTAATCGAGTAAACTGAAGTAGGTGGTGCAATCTACATGAAGTGGGTAGCGGATCGATGCTGAGGTAGGGTTGTGGTTAGTGTGGTGCAGTGTGGTTCAAGAGCCAGGCGGATGATGGTCATAGCAGCTTCGAATTTTCCCTCTGTTAGGAAACAACTAAAATGTCTTTTACAGTTGAGACTTACACTTTGGTACATGATGATGGTGGCACGATGATTACAAATGGGGCCTTCGCACACAAGGCATAATCCTGGTGGTAAGTGGCAGATCAGCTCATATCTGTTCCCTTCCCTGGCAGAACTGGTTGCAAGCTAATGTTCCGAATATCCCAATTAATCATTTTCTTTATCAACCAGCAATTAATTATCTGGAATTATGCGGGTCTGTGCAGCCAGGGGCTCTGAGTGAGAGACACTCCATGGAGAGGCACTCCTTCAGTTTGTCCCTGGCCCATAGCATGAGGGAAACCTGTACTGGTGTCAGCCACAGCCTTCTCCCCTGTAGTTTATTCTCTGTTGTGTGTAAAAATAGTCACGTGGTTCATTGTAGGTACATCTCGTTTTACTGAAACTTTTAAAACAAAAATACTTAGCTTGGGCTGTTCCCTTTTTGAAGTGCAAATTGGAGTTGCAGCTGCAGTTCCAGCAAAGCCTCGCTGGTGAAAAAGGAACAGCTCCAAGGAATTTCTCATCCATTGCTAATAGCCCATCCTTACCCACAGACTCCCTGCATTCTAACAAGATTCTCAATTTTGGTGCAGAAGTTTGAAAATGCATGCTCCCAGATTCAGGGACAGTTTCTTCCCAGCTGTTATCAGGCAACTGAACCATCCCTTTGCCAACTAGAGAGCGGTCCTGACCTCCCATCTACCTCATTGAAGACCTTCGAGCTATCTTTAATTGGACTTTACTGGACTTTATCTTGCACTAGAAATTATTCCTTTTACTGTGTATTTGTGCATTATGGACTGCTTGGTTGTAATCACATATAGTCTTTCCGCTGACTAGTTAGCACACAACAAAATGGCATTTCACTGTACCTCGGTGCACGTGACAATAAACTAAACTAAAACTATACTGAATGACCTTCTAATGCTCAATGTCTGTGGTCACAAGCAAGGAAACAACATTGAAAGGAAAATGGCCGATTTAGCACGTTTGACCTTAAAAGACAAAGCTAAACAATGAAGTTATTAAAAAGTAATTGGAAATACCCACTATGAAGAATTTAATCCATAAACCCCATCAACTCAGCGGAGGTATGGCTGGAAGGGAATTATTTTTCTCAAATGCAGAATAAAAGTAATTTCCCTAAAAGTATTTTTATTAACTTTAAACGTGATTGGAGTACAATGTCCCTCTTCTACAAAGCAGATTTAAAACAAAATGATTTCCATATTTATCGATGTGATCTTATCTCTCCCATTTTCCGCAAACCCCTTCTGCTGAAAATCCTCAAAGCAGGAAATTAAATATTATATTTAAAGAGAAATCTGGAACCAGAATAAATATTTTTGTGGTGAGCCACAAAGTTGGAGTGAAGAATTCATTCTGTGTTCACATAAAGATTATATTGTCAATTACATATTTCAACAGTTTTATCGGGGCTGCTGAACAAGGTCCCATGTGGTTATCTGGTTAAAAGCCACAGGGTTAAAGGAAGAGTCACTAATTGGACTTAAGATTTCCCAGTGACTGGAAATGAGGAGTAAAAAATGGCACAAAGTGTTGGAGTAATTCAGGGGGACAGGCAACAGGTCTGAACAACATGGATGAGTAACGTTTTGGGTCGATATCCTTCTTCAGACATTGTGGGGATGTGATGAGGGGGGAGAAAGCTGGAAGAGAGGTGGGGCAGGTGGTCTCTCCTCTTCTCTCCTTATCTCGCACCTTTTGTCTTCTTATCTCCGGCCTTTGTCCACCCATCTGCCATTCAAACACTTCCCTCCCCTGTGTAACATGGAACTGCATGGATGCTGGTTTACGGTGCAGATTGATGCAAAATGCTGGTGTTAATCTGTAGAAACATAGAAAATAGGTGCAGGAGTAGGCCATTCGGCCCTTCGAGCCAGCACCACCATTCAATATGATCGTGGCTGATCATCCAAAATCAGTACCCCGTTCCGGCTTTTTCCCCTCAAGAAGGGTCCTGACCCGAAACGTCACCTATTCCTTTTCCCCAGAAATGCTGCCTGAACTGCTGAGTTATTTCAGCTTTATGTGTCTATCCCCCCCTCACCTTTATTGGGTGGTTTGGGATTAGGTTTCTTGGTTAAACATTTAGCTTGCGTGTTTTATCAACATATATAGCTTATTACTGACCACCAGGGGGCACCGCACGATGGCAGCCTTGCAAACAGTCTGTCTGTCTTTTCAACTTATGTTTGTTATTTTTATTGTGTTTTAAAAGCATGTATTAATGTTCTCTGATTTATTTTATGTGGCTGGTGGGGGAGGAGGTTGGGGGAAACTTTTACCTTGCCGGAGATGCGATTGTTTTCCGGACCGTGTCTCCGGTCACTCTGTGGCCTAACATCATGGAGCTAGCGGCCTTGCTTTGGACTAACTATGAGCCCCACCGCGTGGACTTACCATCGGAGCCTGTGATCCCTTGCCTGGGATCTGCGGACATTAACATCCAGGAGTTTTCAGTCTTGGGGAGAGACCCTAGATGTCGGGAGCTCCAACGAAGCAAAAGGTTCGACCGGCGCCGACCCCGGGTCAGATCATTCGGCGGGGGGGGCTGAGATCCCCCCCGATGCGGGAGCTTGATTGCCCCGACATGGAGGGCCTGACCGCCGGCTACAAGAGTAAGATCATCCCGTCAACGGAAGGCTCGAGGCCCCGATCGTGGGACAGCAGAGAAGGGTAGAGATTGAACTCTTTTTTCCCCTTCCATCACAGTGAGGAATGTGGAGAAGTCACTGTGGTGGATGTTTATGTTAAAATGTATTTTGTGTGTTTTGTTGCTTTTTATTGGCGTGACTGTTTAAAATGACAAATGAAATTCATCGTATGTTGGAAAACGTACTTGGCTAATAAAGTATTATTGAGATTGTGATGAAGTTATTTATTGCCCTACAAGTGTGTAAGTGTGTATAGGTAGTATAGATATTACTTTGACATTGGGCTTGGTTTTCTTTGTTAAGCGCTTTTCCTGCGGTTACAGCAGTGGTGGGCAGCCATGGTGGAGCAGCGGTAGAGTTGCTGCCTGACAGCGCTTGCAGCACCGGAGACCCGGGTTCGATCCCAACTAAGGGTGCTGGCTGTATGGAGTTTGTACGTTCTCCCCGTGACCGCGTGGGTTTTCTCCAAGATCTTTGGTTTCCTTCTACACTCCAAAGACGTACAGGTTTGTAGGGAAATTGTCTTGGTGTATGTGTAAATTGTCCCTAATGTGTGTAGGATAGTGTTAATATGCGGGGATCGCTGGTCGGTGCAGACTCGGTGGGCCGAAGGGCCTGTTTCTGTGCTCTCTAAACAAACTAAACTAAAAGTTGTTTGTGTTTTAATAGTAGTATGATGCATATTAAAACAATTCATCACAATCGAAGAGACCTTTGCCCTTGCTCCTCTTACATTTTGTTTTCTGGCTCTAAACTACAGTAAGCATATCATATCATATATTTATTAAAAGTCTGTTCTTGCACATGTGTATATGTGTATATATATGTGTGTATATATGTGGTTGTCTTTACATCGTCGCAAAAACACCACATGGTAACGATTATATTTTTACACATTCTGATTGACAAATTTCCCCTCGCGGCCGAGAGCACATTCACTGAACATTTTATGCTTTATTTCTCGACTTATTACTGATTCAAAGTAAGTAAGAAGTTTAAAAACATCAAAAGGCTTTGAATTTAAAACAACCAGCTTTCGCTGATGATGTCACAATGGCTCGGCTAGCAGTGATCAGCTTCACTTTCGTTCGGGAAGGGCTTGAGTTTAAGGACCACGCCTCCCGTATGGGCTACAAGTAGAGAACGGGTGCGTTGGGGAGCAGTTCAAATGGTTCTGCACTTGGTCTAGTATATTATAAAACTCATTCTTAAAATATTGTAGATTTGATTCAAGAAATATGGGAAAATTGGTCCTGCAAAGAACTGCAGATGCAGGAACCTTAAGCAAAACAAAGTGCCTCGTGAACCTGTGCTGCACACCCTCAATAGCAAGAATGTCCTTCCTCAAATTTGGAGACCAAAACTGCACACTATACTCCAGGTGTGGTCTCACTAGGGCCCTATACAACTGCAGAGGGACTTCTTTGCTCCTATACTCAACTCCCTTGTTATGAAGGCCAACATGCCATTCGCTTTCTTCACTGCCTGCTGTACCTGCATGCTTACTTTCAGTGACTGATGAGCAAGGACCCCCAGATCTTGTTGTACTTACCCTTCTACCAACTTGCCACCATTCAGATAATAATCTGCCTTCCTGTTTTTGCCACCAAATTGGATAACCTCGCATTTATCCACATTAAACTGCATCTGCCACGCATCTGCCCACTCACCCAATCTGTCCAAGTCACCCTGCTTCCTCATAACATCTTCCTCACAGTTCACACTGCCACCCAGCTTTGTGTCATCTGCAAATTTGCTAATGTTACTTTTAATCCCTTCATCTAAATCATTAATGTATATTGTAAATAGCTGTGGTCCCAGCACTGAGTCTTGCGGTACCTCACTAGTCACTGCCTGCCATTCTGAAAGGGACCCGTTAATCCCTACTCTTTGTTTCCTGTCTGCCAACCAATTTTCTATCCATGTTAATACCCGTCCCCCAATACCATGTGCTCTAATTTTTCCCACTAGTCTCCGATGCAGGACCTTATCAAATGCTTTCTGTAAGTCCAGGTACACTACATCCACTTTCTCTCCCTTGTCCATTTTCCCAGTTACATCGTCAAAAATTCCAGAAGATTAGTCAAGCATGATTTCACACGCCTGAGACTCAAAATTACTGAGTGGAACCAGTTTACATTCCATAGAATTCACAGGCACAGATTAAACAATTTTCCAAGTATTTTTCAAATGCAAACAGGAGGAACAACTCCACATATTCTGCTTAGGTAGATTACAACCCAATGGTATGAACATTGAATTCTCCAATTGTAGGTAACTCTAAAAACCACCGCTTCCCCTCCCCTCTTTCCCTCACAACCCCGCCCTCTTTTTACCCCCTCAACCTCTGAGCCCCAGCTGATCTTGCACCTATCTCTCTCCTCCCCTTCCATTCCTTCCCCGAGCTGCACAATTCACATCACGTTATTCCTCCAACTTTACAATTTGCTGTGTTCACAATGACCTGCCTTGCAATGTCCTTGCCCCTCCTCTCTTCCAGCTTTCATTCCACCCAGCCCTGCAATCAGTCTGAAGAAGGGTCTCTCACAGAAGTATCGGCAATCCATGTTCTCCAGAGATGCTGCCTGACCCGTTGAGTTACTCCAGCCCTTGATGTCTTTCCAAATATTTCTTGGTTTGAAAATGAAGAATCTAAGGAGCCACATTTCATCTTCGCCATGATCTGCCACGCACCATAATACTATAACACAGTAATGCTCAGTAACTTGAGCTGCTGTAACTTACAACAGACATTATGTACATTTTCATCTTGATGGTCCACTTTTAAAACTCAAACTAAATGAAGAAGATAAACTAAAAACTGCATGATCAATTGAATTTAAACTGGAACTTATCAAAGATTGTAAGATAAACTTGCAACTCCTGAAGTAAAGGGAAAGTTTTCAAAATGATTAGTTCCTAGTGGAGATGCATAGAAACATATAAAATAGGTGCAGGAGTAGGTCAATTGGCCCTTCCAGCTAGCACCACCATTCAATATGATCATGGCTCATCATCCACTAAAATCAGCACCCTGTTCCTGCTTTCTCCCCGTATCCCTTGATTGAGGTGCCCGAAGAGCTATCTCTAACTCACTTGAATACATCAACTGTTTTATTTCATTTTATTGCTGCATAATAACTATTTAGGGATTAATAGTTCAGTGAGAAGATTGCAGTGACACGTTGAATGTTCTGTTCTTTGAGCTCCCCCTCAGAGAGTCCATCGGTGGTGGTGACCCTGCGTTGCTGTGAGCAGGACCAACGCAGAGAATCATTGCTTGTAGCTGGAGGATTAGGGTCAGCTGACAACCTGCAGTTCCTCCAGAGTGAGATGGGATAAAAGCATATCTGACAAATATTTGGCACCTTCCTTCCACCACATGTTAAAGCTCTGGATTTCAGCAAAACAATAAAGTATTTTCCCATGACCACGAAAAGCACATGCCTGACCCCTGGATGGATATCTGGCACTTTGAGACCTGGCGTCACATCACAATTATTTCACTCTCACATCAGTTTAATACTCGACTGTCAGGGTATAACAGTGTACGTTGGAGCCTCACTCAGCAGGAGCCCATGCTGGGAAATCTCAGGTGCAGTCTGATCGTCTGGTGATGTGTGTGTGCATCCATCATCTCAAAGTACCTGCTTGCATCAGTGACATCCAGCACCAGGGGACTGCAGAAAAAATGTTCTCAATTCTTTGCAAAATATTTGCAAATATGGCAGGACAGTGGCACAGCTGGTAGGCATGCTGCCTCATATCACCAGAGACCCAGCTTAGATCCTGACCTCGGGTGCTATCTGTGTGAAGTTTGCACATTCTCCATGTGACTGCGAGGGTTTCCTCTGGGTGCTCCGGTTTCCTTCCACATCCCAAAGACGTGCAGGTTTGTAGGTTGGTTTGCCCTATGTAAATTGCTCATTAGTATGTAGGGAGTGGATGAGAAAGTGGGATAACAATGACATCAAAGGTAGACACAAAATGCTGGAGTAACAGTGGAGCTGGCAGCACTGAGTTACTCCAGCATTTTGTGTCTACAGTGTAAACCAGCATCTGCAGTTCCTTCCTACACCATCAACCCCCACTCTCTATTCACAATGCATTTACCTGATATATCTGGCCTGATTCTCATCTGGTATAAACTTACCAGACGGAGGCATCCAGAATGCCAAGGCTCAAGTTTCTAAAGGTCCAATGTTGCAACGGGAATTCATTGCCACAGAAGTCTGTGTCGGCCAAGTCAATGGATATTTTTAAGATGGTGATTGATAGATTCCTGATTAGTACAGGTCGTCAGTGGTTATTGGGAGGAGACACGAGAATAAGGTTGAGAAGGAAAGATAGATCAGCCATTATTGAATGGTGGAGTGGACTTGATGGGCTGTGTGGCCTAATCCTGCTCTGGTACTATGAACTGAGGGGTTATGTAAGCATCTCCTACCAAGACACGGCGGAGGAAACCTTTGTCCACCAGGGGAACCACGTCTTTGTCAATTGTCCAACATCAAAATGATGACTATTTTCTGAATGTCTCAGACAACCATGTATATTCAAAAAACAATTAAGATGTACTAATTTAACATATTCTAAAACTATTGTCTCCTTTAAAATTAAGACACTTGAAATATCAGAGAACAAATAAAGTAATTAGAATAATTTCCCTGAATAAAGTTAATTTCAATTCATTCCCTTTCCTCTTTCGTTTCCAAACAAACAAGCAGTGTGTGAAGCCGGCACAGGTGTTTTGGTCTGCGAGCCCAGCGTGTGTAGGTATGGAAGAGTATCTGTGACTATGCTCCACTTTGAGATGCCTGTGAAAGGGATAATGGGATGGCTCTTAACTTCGTAAATTACAGTGAGTCATTTGTCCGGCCACAGTTTCTCAATGTGATCCTGAGAGAAAATGGTTGAATTATGTGTCCTCTTCCCTCGCCAGCCAATTCTCCTTCAATAATCAAGGGCTTGAGACCTTTAACTATCAGGCAAGATGTCACTGAACCTGGCTCTTTCACTAAAGGGCACCAAGTGCTGGAGTAACTCAATGCGCCAGGCAGCATCTCTGGAGAACATGGACAGGTGAGGTTTCGGGTCAAGGCCCTTCTTCAGGCAGAGATGCTGCCCGACCCGCTGAGTTACTCCAGCGTTTCATGTCATTTTGTGTAAATCAGCATCTACAATGGGAGCTTTTAGATTGGACATGGACATAATGATAAAAGCACTTCATCCCCTAGAAGGTTGTTGGAGACACAAGGAACGGCAGATGCTGGAATCATGAAAACAACACAAGGTGCTGAGTAACTCAATGTGCCAGGCAGCATTTCTGGAGGATGTGGACAGGCAATGTTTCAGATTGGAATGAAGAACGGTCCTGACCTGAAACATCGTCTCTCCGTGTCCCTCCAGAGATGCTGCCTGACCTGCTGAGTTATTCCAGTACTTTATAATTTATTGGGAGGTTGTTTACGAACCACTCCTGCACCAGCAACTTGGATATTTTTTGCCGAAGGTGGGTTTACACAGCAACGTTCTGAGCAATATTCAATCACAGGGAATTCGATACAAAATACACTGAGGCACAAAGATTTTCAACCTGCAAACCTTTCAAGTCATAGGTCAAGCTCAGTAATGCTTTCAAATCAAATTGTGGTTAAGGCTTGGATGTATTAGTAACCTAGACCATGGGTTGGTCAGCACTGACTTCAGTTGCAGAGCAAGAAAATAATCTGAGCACTCACATTAGCTTCACGTTATGTCCTGTAACCTCAGGCAAAGGCGGATGAAAAGCAAGGGTTGGGTGAGCTTTGCAAATCCAGCTCTGTTTTGCACCTGTGTGCACCTTATGTGAAAGAGGTGACATTCATTGTACTTTGCTGTCCGTCTAATCCACGTGATGTCTTACTGGAAATGCCCGATCTGATAAACACTTCTGTTTATTCGTGGTATAAACAGACTTCAGTCTCCAACGGCAGAACACAGTTGTAGCTCAAGTATCAATTAGGCAGTTGCCAGCAACATCAGAGTGAGATGTAAACTTGAGGTAGAAACAAGAATAGTAAGATTAAACAAGTACTTACCAGTATGAAGTTTGATCTGTATTTTATGAGGAGTTACGGTGAGGTATTACGTGAAGATCCCAGCCCAGTGCGCAGGTGCGGCATACTTCGAAGCAGCGGTGTGAAATCACAGGATAGACACAATATTTGAAGTAAGATAGTAAAGATCATGAGACATCAGTTTATTAGTTTGATCTATATATTGAGGGTGGGAGCGGAGGGCACGTAATACCTCACCGTAACTCCTCATAAAATACAGATCAAACTTCATACTGGTAAGTACTCGTTTAATCTTACTATTTTACTTCGGAGTCACGTGAGTGATTCCGTGAAGACTTCAAAGGTCTGTGATTTCAAACCGTGTAACAGTTTTTATATCACTCACTGCCGAAGTTTTTGAGGGAGGAAGTGTTATCGTAATCAACCTGTGGATCTGCTTTCACAAGAAACAGAAAGGTATTTGTTAACAATAACAACATAAAGAGCTCCCCTGAGCTTAAATTAATATTGCAGTTTGTAATATTCTTTCTGCAATTAAATCAGGTTTATCAATGGTTTACAATAAAAATGTTCTGAACGTCGTTCCCTTGACCATTCTGCCGTATTGAGAATGTGGTCAACCGGGATGTCCATTCGTTCAGCCGCTGATATCAATGCTGCCCTAGTGGAATGGGATTAAAATGTATTATTATCTATTCCGGCAGCTTTCAGTACCTGTTTGAGCCACCTTGGAGTGGTTTGGCTCGTACCCCGTCTTGGGGTTTCTGTGGTTGACCCATAGGCTTTCCTCTCCCTCTAAGATTGTGGGTTGTGTCTATATATTGTAGTAGATGGGTCACCACACTCAACCTGGACTCTGGTGGGTAGGCCCGGAATCCCACCAGTGAATTGGGCGTTCCTGGTCCATATAGCCATATAACGATTACAGCACGGAAAAACACAGGCGATCTCGACCCTACTAGTCCGTGCCGAACTCATAATCTCGCCTAGTCCCATATACCTGCGAGTTAGATTTTCCCAGACCTAGAATATGAACGTGATGCGTCTGGGGTAATCACCATGTTATCCAGTCTAGTTTTATGGAGTGATTGGACTCTGTGAGCGTATACGAGAGCCATAAGCATGAGCGTTTAACATAGATTGAGCAAGCTAAGGGATCTGGCTGGTGCCATTCTCTGAGATATGTCAATATCACACCAATATCCCATACATGGGTATACCTGGGTTTTTGGGGCTTATTATTATAGTACCCTTCATAAGTTTATCTTCAGTGGATGGGATCCCAAGCTCTGCTGTCATGCTGTTTTAGATAAGCAGACAAGGCGCTCCATGCTGTATTTGCGGCACTGTAACTCACCTTTTAGTCATGGTGTAGATGTTCCAGGAACTCCAATACGTCAGTGGTTGAATAGTTTGGTATGTTGTCCCTGCGTCGTGGCAGTATTTTACCCATGTTAGCTCTTGGTGACTGTTCGCAGGGATGCCGACATGGTGGTAATGGTTCCTTTGGATAATCCCAGTCCCTGGTAAGGTCTATTCAAAACCTGCACCCAGGAGTTTGATGTTTCCCTGGCATGGGTGGCTTGTGCCTGATACTGGGTTGAGTCAGCAACCATGGTCCACTAGGGAAATCCATAGGTGAATCGCCCACCGTGTCGTGATGAACTGGGAACCATGGCTGTGTAGGCCGGTCGGGCATGTTCAATATCTCGGAGACAGATTCCATCTGTATTACGAAGTGCCCGACTGATGAGGCAGAAGGGAGGAAGGCAAAGCAGAAATTCCCCCTTCCAGCGTGTAGGCATCTATCGCTGCTGCCTCTGATCTGGTTCCTAAGTCACATACATAGGTTATTGGTGATTCCGTCTTGTGCGACCAAATTGATATCTGGCTTTCAAACTGCTTAATACCTTTAGCAGATATTTTGGGTTTGACATCTATTCAATGTTATCATACATTTTACTCGTGACGTGGTGTTTCCCACTGTTCTAGCTTCCTAGGAAATAGGCAGCTGATAGTTAAAATGTCTTTTGACACACCATTGCCAGATCTGTTTCCAATTTGTTGCACGATAGTGATTTTGTGCTCCCCATATGGTTGATATAAGCCACCACCATAGTATTATCAATCCGTAACCGCATATGTACGTGCTGCATTTGAAATGCATATGCTTTTTAGCCCAATAGGCGATCACCAATCCCAAATTATTGATGCCCGGTGTGTGTAGTAACGATGATTCTGATTTGGTCCATCTGTTACCTGTGCTGGATATGGAGTTTAGTTGCTCCCCAGCCTAAAGTACTGGCATCGGTTTTTAATAACCAAGTTGGGATTGGTGACAATAATAGGGCTGAAAACTATGCCAACATATGTCTGCCCACCACTGTAATTGTGATATAGCTTCAGTGGGTACATTCATGATTTGATTATAGTGACCCAAGCACCTTGGCAGAGTAACAGTCATATGGATGGAATTGATATTGAAGCCCAGATAATCCATGGTAGTTAATGGCTTCAATACTGGTTTATCTGGGCGTGGGATGAACCTCAGTGCTTTAGGGAGCTGTTTCGTAGCTAGAACTGCTGCCACAGCTAATCCCTTTGTTTCCCCTAATATGAGGATATCATCCAATATATGCCATGATTAGATTCAAATTCAATTTAATTGTTTTCTTAATATTTTCATGGCTATTTTAATAGTTATAATGGTTTAGGGCTGAGATTAGACCATTGGGAATGCTCTATACTCCCATAGTTGCCCTAACCGGGATATCCATTATCCAGGTAAAATGTTTTGTTTTAGGTATCTACAATGATCCTAGTGTATGGGTATAAGATAGTTTTCATCTTCCATATCAATGCTCGCCATAAGGTATCCTTTGGAGATCAGATGTCTGGCAGTGACAAAACCCGTCTCCATCTTAAAGTGCATATACTCAACAGATTTATTTAGTGATATTAGATCAATGATGATGTTACATTCACCATCTTTTGTAGTTTTAGTGAATATATTCGATACAATTCCAATGGTTCATGTTTACTCCCATGATCCATTTAGTAATGAGCCTTTCTAGTTCAGCTTGACCTTCTCACTTCTCTTTTTTTAGAGGGAGAAAATGCCCTTTGGGCGCATTGCTGAACTGGCGGTAATATGCCCAATTTGAATTCAAGTTTATATCCATTAATACTGTTGAGTATATATTAGTTATTTGTGACTGCACCCATGCTTTATCAACAAGTGTAAATGCCCCCCCCCCCCCCCCCCGCAGTTAGTAGAACACCCTTATTTAGTGTAAACTGGGAGGAACCAGACTACCTACCTCCATGTTTATTGTTTTTTCATGAAGGCGTAGTTTGCTGGTATGCTGGTGCTGTCGGTGGGGCGGCGCATTTTCCCACGGCTCCGCTCTGGGCCCCTGTCTAAAAAGAACTTTGGGGGTAATGTGAAGCGGTCGCCAGGCTTTCACCAGCCTTGTTTGATATTGCTGGTGGATGCCGAGGGGTGCTGCCAGCTGGGTGTTGGATGCAATGTCCTGCTCGTTCCATGGCCTGCCCTCATGAGGCGCACAGGTTTAGCTGCCTCTCTTCCCGCAGCAGCGGTTTGCATAGCCCCGTATACTTGGGGTTGCGGGCAGGTCTTATATGCACCAATGTTAGTCGAGTATCCCAAATTTGGGAACATCTTAGGCGTCAGCACCCTCGTAGTGCAACGGGATAGTCTCATCCTGGGAGAACCACCTTGGTGATCATGGCGTCTCGCCTGCCAGGTGAGTATGATCCGTGGAAAAACAAGCAAAGGCGGTGACATCTTGACCCTTCTGTTAGGAGCTTCAGAATTCGCTGTTTTCAGCTCTTGTCTGCGAGTCTGCTGACCCAGCTGCCTGCGGATTTGCCTCTAGAAAGGCCTGCTCCTGCAGGGCTTTGTTGGGAAGATGGTCGCGTGGAGGAGCCATGTAGTGGCCCACGACACCCAGTAGCTCTTCCTGATCCTGCTCCCCTGGCATACTGCTGTTCTCGTCCGCCTGCCCAGCGTTTAAGCCAGCCCAGCCCTGGCCTCCTTAGCTAGCCTCAAAAGAGGGAGCAAAAGGGTGTGCTATACATTGGAGGAGGCATAGCTCAAACTCCGTTGTTGCATCAATCCCTCGATAAGGGAGATGCTAGTGCAATAGCACTGGGGTAGGAGTGTCAGCTCCCTTGGCATTCAGCCAGTGCCCCTTTTTTCCTGGAGGTTTTGAACTCCATGACCTCCTCTGGCTTGGGGAGACAGACATACTTATTTTTGCTGTCTCCAACCTGTTCCAGTGTTGGAGGAAGTTGATTCCTATAGAACCTGTAAATTGGTAAGATTTTGTCTTACCTGTATGTAGAGGCTGCCTGCCGTTTTTCAGGCGGCATTGTAGCGGTTCCCGGGCGGCGATTCTCCTTGTCAGGAGTCTGCAGGGCTGCCGGTCGGCTTTTTTAATTTCCCGCCGGTCCGCTGCTGTTAACCAAACAGCTGTTCAGCGGACCGGCATCAGCGCAGCTCCCTGTCAGCGGTCCGCAGTCTGTGCGGTCCCGTTTGCGCCTTTCCCCCTCCACTGTCGGCTCCTTCGCTGGAGTCGAACGGGGGCCGCTTCCTCTGCTACTTTGCTCCCCCTGGAGCAAAAACCACAAGGCCCGATTAAGGTAAGTACTTACCTCACGTCCTTGGATGCGGGAGCGCCCGACTCCCGCTGGCTGCGTTGCACAGCTGTGCGATAATGCCGCACCTGCGCACTGAGCTGGGATCTTCACGGAATCACTCACGTGACTCCGAAGTAAAATTGCTGGATTACTGAAAAGGACATAAAGTGCTGGTGTAACTCAGCGAGGCAGGCAGTATCTCTGGAGAATGTAATAGGTAATGCTTCAGGTCGGGACCCTTCTTCACACCTAATGTGAATCTGGTTTTGCTCTGCTTTTTTCCACCAAACATGGAGGAAAATTGAAATATGGGTTTTTATTGCTGGTTTCTGCTCTCCTTTTTACTTCCCATTGAGTTTCATAAAGAGAGAGGAACACGTTTATAAAGGAGCATTTACGGTAGAACAATATGTCGGCGTTCCTAACAACACCCATTGTCCATTCACTTGCCCACCACAAAGTTTGTGTCCACATATCTGGTTGTCCAAGTGATGTGGAACTCACTGCTTGCACTGGTGATGGAGTCATATTCAAGTAGTGCTTTCAAAATTAAAAAAAATGTTCAGGATGTGAGAGGGGAAAAAAACAGGATTATGGGAAAATAATGTAGGAATGGAACTAACAGGATTGGTCTGTTAGAAGTTGGCATAGATTTAGTGCCCAGAGAAACTTGATTCCATCCATGGCTATACCCAATGTTCAGAGATCAAAGGGTCAGAAGTGGGGAGATCATCAAAGCCATGAAGGCTGGAAAACGTTTTGCTTTGTTCTGGGTGGTAGGTGCTGAGGCTGGAGGCCGGATCCTGCAGATCCCATGTAATGTCCTGCCAGCAAGCTTTCCTTGATAAAAAAAAAAGCACACAAGTACTGGAGTAACTCAACGGGTCAGGCAGCATCTCTGGAGAACATGGATGTGACATTTCGGGTCAGGGCCCTTCTTCAGACTGATTGTGATGGTGGGGTTAGTGAGAAAACTGCACGAGACACCAGGTTCAAATATCTGCCAGTTTTCTGCTCCCCAATAGTCTGATTCCAACCAATTGCCTATCAACAACCATCCTCGCCTGTGTCCACCTCTTACCTCCCTCTTCCAGCTTTCTCCCCCCCCACACCACCAACAATCAGTTTGAAGAAGGGTCCCAACCCGAAATATCACCTATCCATGTTCTCCAAGTATGCTGCCCAATCCACTGAGTAACTCCAGCAATTTGTCTTTTCTTCTACACCAACATTTACAATTCCTTCTGTCTCCAAGCTTTTCTGGATGCTCTTTTTATCCAGGTCTCTTCTCTGGATATTTCCATCCTCTCTGCGAGGGCTTCAATGAACAATCATTTTGATGGGTAATCCCTTTCTGAATCAGCACTCCTTTCCATAGCCTCTCTGACTACGCACTCCTCTCCATAGCTCTGAGTCCCATATCTCTCCATAGTCTCTCTGAGCCAGGTCTCCTTTCCATAGCCTCTCTGACCCAGCACTCCTCGACAGAGTGTAGAGTATCAGTTGTGCAAATATCTAAAATAGGTCTTAAACCCATGGAATTGTGACTGAGAAACAAAAGCTCTGACACTAAACCAAGTGCCATCAATAAGGGAAGGAAATGGTTCGTTCATTGAACACGGCGCAGGAATAGTGATGACGGCAGGAGTGAGAAAACACGTAAACATCAAACAGGGGCTTTGCTGGGACAGTATGAGTGCGAACAAGTCTATTGTCTAAAGAGAGAGAGGTTGGGTGTCAAGGGATTATTCCCAAGAGAGGACATGAATTAAATGAGCGGATATAATCGGTTTAATATCTCATTGTGTTCAGCACAGATACGATGGGCTGAATGGCCTATTCCTGTGCTGTACTGTTCTATGTTCTTTAATTACCTTTTTCATGTTATCATAAGTCAAGACATGATGCTTCCTTGATATGTTCAAAATTAAAAGCAAGAAATACACATCAGACAGCTGATTTTGTCAAACGGGTGCTTTGGCTGAAGCTAGATGAATCTTTATGTGTACAGTTAAATGGCTTTAGTGATGTAGTTCTTACAGTTCACATTGTACAAGTAATTCCATTCAGCTTTTTAGTTACCGTTCCCTGGTCTGAACACCTCAGATAGTTCACAGTAATATAAGGAGAGGTTGGATGGACTTGGGTTGTTTTCTCTGCAACACGGAGGTTCAGGGGAGACTTAACAGAAGTATATACATTTATGAGGGCAGTAGATAGGGTGGACTGTCTGAACCTTTGTTCAAGGGTGGAAATGTCCAGCACCAGAAGGCACAGCTATAAGGTGAGAGAGGAACGTTTAATAGAGATGGGCGGGACAGGTTTATTTAAACATACAGTGGCAGGGGCCTGGAAAATGCTGCCAGGGATAGTGGTAGAGGCAGAAACGATAGTTTCGTTTAAAAGGCTTTTGGACAGGTACAGTGTGCAGGGAATAAAGGGATATGGATCATGTACAGGCAGATAAAATCAGTTTAATTTGGCCATGTCAGCACAAGGGCAGCACAGCGGAGCAGCAGTGGATCTACTGCCTCACAGCGCCAGAGACACAGGTTCAATCTTGATTATGGGTGCTTGTCTGTACGGAGTATATTCTCCACATGACCAGCGTGCGTTTTCTTAGAGATCTTCGCTTTCCTCCCGCACTTCAAAGACGACAGGTTTGTAAGTTAATTGGCTTGGTATAAATGTAAAACTGTCCATAGTGTGTGTAGGATAGTGTTAATGTGCGGGGATCGCTGGTCGGTGTGGACTCGGTGGGCCGAAGGGCCTGTTTCCGCTCTGTATCATAAATTGAAACTAAACTAAACTAAATATTGTCGGCAGAAGGGCATGTTCCTGTGCTGTACTGTTCCATATTATATGTTCTATGTTCGTGTCACAAACTGTCTGTTTAGAATAACATTTGACTTTAACACTGGCTTGCTCGCAACAAATAAAAAAAATATTTATATTGGCTGAAGCAACAGCATAGTAACTTAATTCAAAACCAGTGAATAAATGTCAACATGTACAAACATATATGCAAGTTAGTCAAACCATAATTTGGAAGATGTACAAGGAGGCGATGTCACAGTAGAGACACAAGAGACTGCAGGTATGGAAGAGCAAAAGAGAAACTTCTTAGCGGGTCAGGCAGCACCTGTGGAGGCAATGGGATGGCTGACGATTCAGGTCAAGGCCCTGCATCAGGACTGAGAGTGGAGGAGGCAAGATGGCCGGTATATTGAAGCGAGAGAGAAGAGTGAGACAGAGGTGGTAGGTGATAGATAGATGAAACCAGGTGTGAGAAGGAGAATGGATCCAGGTAACGAAAGGGGTTGGGGTGGGAAAGGTGAACGAAGAAAATCAGATGCTGAATGGACTGGGGAGATTTAGAGTTACAGCATGGAAACAGGCCCTGTGACCCACCGAGTCCACGCGGACCATCGGTCACCTGTTCACACTAGTTCTATGTTTTCCTACTTTCACATCCACTCCCTACACCCTGGGAGTAATTAACAGTTAACCGGCAAACCCGCACGTCTTTGAGATGAGAAAGGAACAGGAGGAGTGTGTTACCTGAAATTAGGAAATGGGGCGAGGGAACATGTTGCCGGAGGTGGGATCCCAGTGGGACTGGGAGAAATGGTGAGGAATGATGTGGCGGGTGCAGAGATTTGGGCCGTGAATGGTGAAGACCTGGGGATCTCTATCTGTGTTCTCTCAGGGGATGGGAGCGCAAATCAGAGCAAATATGTGGGAAATGCTACAATATCATAATGAGTAATGCTGGATGAGTGGTTGGACTAGTACATACCTCCTTGGTGACCCTCAGACTATCCTTGATCGTACTTTGCTGGCTTTACCTTGCACTAAATGTTATTCCCTTATCATTTATTTTCCACTGTAAATGGATCGATTGTAATCATGTATTGTTATTTCTACTGACTGGTTAGCAAAGCAACAAAAGATTTTCATTGTACCTTGGTACATGTGACAATAAACTAAACTGGAAGTGGTTAGCCAGACTTGTACTAATTTGTACTATTCACTCCACAATTTACGTGGCTGGAATAGTATCCTATCCCTCCGAGTTAATTTAACCTTGGAGGGACATATTACATGCACGGTGGCTCCTGAGAGTCAATGCACCTCCCCCTACTGTTGGAGAATGCAAACTGCCACTCATGGATTCAGATGCAGAGAACTGCAGATGCTGGTTTACCAAAAAGACACAAAGTAGAGTTCCCCACTACACATTCTAATCTCCAATACAAGTAAAAAAATTAATCTCTGACAGTGCCCTCACTACTATCTCCATAAAAGAAAGACACAAAATGCTGGAGTAACTAACTAAGTCACCCACTGAGTTACTCCAGCACTTTATGTATTTTACAGATGCAGGTTCTCTCTGCAACTTCTCTGTTAGTTTGCATCTTTCCTGCCTGCCCTTGGTGATTCACCTGTCCTTACCTTCGTTCCATGCGGTTTGGGGAAGGGTTAAAATATATATATATATTTTTTAAAATCTTGCAACCGTTGGAAAAGGTGTCATATTTATTCTGTTTTGCCTTTAATTTTTAATCGAAGCCAGGTGTGTTTTAAGCTGGGAAATTTCCACAAGTATGTAGTTGGAGTGGCTCTGGGGAAATGTGGATCAATCCACTGAACACAGAGCACTGGGTTTAATCTCCCACAGTCCTGCCATGTAACCACCTCAGCTGAGAATTCACTGCCAGGTTGAGTGTGAGGAAAATGCATAATATTTGAGTATACCCTTGTGATTGGAACAGTCATTAAAAATGTGATAGACTTCCTCGGATTTCTAGAAATTAGATGCCAGTCACTTCCAGTTTCTTTGTGTTAGGAATAGTTCTCAGTACAATATCAGCAGGGGTCTGTCAGTTTGTGTCATCAACGTACTCCAGAACATGGACCTTTCACTGCTCAGGGTTTAGCTATTGACTGGGAAAAGGAAATTATGTATCGGAGTCCTGACGATTACATTAATGGCCATTTAGACTATAGACTTAGGAGATACAGTGTGGAAACAGGCCCTTCAGCCCACCAAGTCCGTGCCGACCAGCAATCACACCGTATACTAACCTACACACACAAGGGACAATTTTACAACTTACATAGGCCAAAAACATAGGCCAATTGGCCACGGCAATAGACCAACAACATAGGCCGCGGGTCTTTGGAGTGTCGTAGGAAACCGGAGCACCCGGAGAAAACCCACACGGTCACAGGGAGAACGTACAAACTCCGTCCATGAAAGTAAATGGATGGGGAATGCACCTCTGAATTCTTGATGGGAACCCCGCCTTCAGTAAGCAACTTCCCGCAGCCAGCCTGTTCACTGGAAATAACTAGATGTTCCTTATCTCGATACATGTTTACATTAGATGGTTCTGCCTACTCTTTACTATATCCGAAGGCTTGTGCTAACATCACTAATAGGGTCTAGATTACAACACACTCATCTCCAGTGCAATACAATATACAACAGGAGTGATTTCAAGTCTAGCGTCTCTTATATCATAACTTTAAGGTGAGAGGGGCAGGGCAGGTATTTTATTCAAAGGGTGGTGAGTGCCTGGAACATACTGCCAGGGGTGGTGGTGGAAGCAATTAAGTTTTGAAAGACATTTAGATAGGCCCATGGATATGCAGGGAATGGAGGGTTATGGATAATGTGATGGTAGATAAGTGATGGTCTTGGTATTATGTTTGGTACGGACATTGTAGGCCTGTTCTTGTGCTGTGCTCTTCTATATTCTATCTAATTAGATTCAAACTGGGTATAAAAAGTGATCACCATTCCTCCCAAGGCTTCATAATTGGCTCAGCTACCTGCTTGCAGTACAACTTCCTCGCTAGAGATGTTGAAACTAGTCCATGGGTTTAGAATATTCATGGATAGAAAATTAGCTTCAATGGAGAGAAAATTGGCTTCAGAGCAGAAAGCAGGGGGTGGTTGTGAAAGGTTGCTTCTCTGACTGGAGGCCTGTGACTAGTGTGTGCCTCTGGGTACGGTGCTGGGGCCATTGCTATTTGTCATCTATATCAATGATGTAGATGAGAACATACATGGCAAGGTTAGCAAGTTTGCAGATGATACAAAAGTGGGTGGGATTGAAGAGAGTGAAGATGGATGTCAAAAATTGCAGCAGGATCTTGATCGATTGGCCAGATGGGCTGAGGAATGGTTGATGGAATTTAATACAGAGAAATGCGAGGTGTGCATTTTGGGACGTTTCATATGGGCAGGACCTACACAGTGAATGGTAGGGCTCTGGAGAGTGTTGGAGAGCAGAGGGATCTAGGAGTGCAGGTAGGTAATTCCTTGAAGGTGGTGTCACAGGTAGATAGTGTGATCAAAACCGCTTTTGGCAAATTGGCCTTCATCAGTCAGTATTGAGTATAGAAGATAGGAGGTCATGTTGTAATATAAGACATTAGTGAGGCCACATTTAGAGTTTTATGTACAGTTCTGGGCAACATTGCAGGAAAGATGTTATTGAGTTGGAAAGGGTACAGAGAAAATTTACAAGGATGTTGCCGAGACTCAAGGATCTGAGCTACAGGGAGAGGTTGAGTAGGCTGGTACTCTATTCCTTGGAGTGCAGGAGGTTGAGGGATGATCTTACATAGGTGTATAAAATCATGAGAGGAATAGATCTCAGAGACTCACAGAGATGGGGAATTGAGAACCAGAGGACATAGTTTTAAGGTGAAGGGGGAAAATGTAATAGGAATCTGAGGATTAATTTTTTCACACATAGGGTGGTGGGTGTATGAAATGAGCTGCCAGAGGAGGTCATTGAGTCTGGGACTATTGCAACATTTAACAAACAATTAGAGAGGTGCATGGATTTGACAGGTTTGGAGGGATATGGGCCAGGCGCGGGCAGGTGGGACTAGTGTAGATGTGGCATGTTGTTCAGCTTGGGCAAGTTGGGCCAAATGGCCTGTTTCCACGTTGTGTGGCTATGAATCTGAAATGCTTTGTTAATTCCTTCCACAGTGTTCCACATTGGTGAGGTGTGCACACATCTCAAACACCAAGCTTCAGGTAAGTTGATGGCAGATTCTTAGATGCTGTTTGTCACAATGTAATTTCAATCTTGCCCTTATTCATGCCATTCTGGCCATGCTCTTGTTTCACTCCTGCCATCAGAATGAAGGTATAGAAGCCTGAAATCTGTAACATCCAACCTCAGGAGCATCTTTTGTCCTACAACCATCAGACCATTAAACATTGTTCTGTTTCAGGTCAGATGACATTAAAACTCTCTTGACTCTTGACTTATTACAAGAGTATAATATATGTCCATATATCACAGATACTCTGGGAATCGAGGGATTTAGGATCAGATGGTTATATTAGGTTGCAGTAGACGGTCAGATATGATCGTATGTCATGAGGGAGCATGGTCAATGGGCTAATCTGATCCTGTTTATGTTCATACGCCTACACACAGTTTTGCCCATTTATTTTAGTTTTGTCGACTCCTCGTCAATATCTTACGTAAGTTCTGTTATGCTGCTGCTTCAGATTGGAGGTTGAGGCAACATTGCATTTCATCAGTGGAAA
The DNA here is from genome assembly GCF_028641065.1 of Leucoraja erinaceus. Classification (NCBI taxonomy): domain Eukaryota; kingdom Metazoa; phylum Chordata; class Chondrichthyes; order Rajiformes; family Rajidae; genus Leucoraja; species Leucoraja erinaceus. The sequence goes on from NC_073398.1 coordinate 10,676,700, forward strand.
GTATCAACTTTCAAGAGTTAAAATGCCTGCACGTTATCAGCCTTGTGTTTTCCTCATTTTCCTCATGGTGCCACTCTAGATGATGACGTGACTGCCTGATATAGGGAGCTGTTTTGCTGATGTGAATATTTTTGGGAAAAACCTTGTGGAACAAACCTCTAACATCTAAATTTCAATTCATTCTTGTGTTCAAGGTGAGAAATGCAATAACTCATTGTAAGTTCACTTTTTGCAAAGTCAGTGCCTATCTAGTTTTCAGTTTTGCTCCAATTTAGCCTCAAATCACTTCCTGACCATTCTTTGGCAGCTCGGTAAAGTCAGGCATGTGCCTGTCTTCATCAATCCGTTGCCTCCAGCAAATTTTTCAACATGAGTTATATCTGCTTTTGTTAGCAGCATTTAGTGCAGGTCAGATTAACCTCCAATTTATCCATTTTCTTTCATTTAGTAGAATAACCTTGTGTGGGCAAAGTTGATCATATCAGTTCTGCTCTGGAAATGTCAAGCCATCTCTGGCTTCTTTATTGACATGTTTAGTTATTACAGATGCAGGCAGTAATTCTAACTTTCGACACTACTGTAAAATGAGTAGGATAATCATATCAGCTGTCTTTTGTACGTTCCGACAATTTAATTTATCCAATTTTTTTCAACAGCAAAAAAACTAAGCGCTGAAAAAACTCAGCGGGTCAGGCAGCTTCTGTGGAGGGAATGGACAGGTAACATTTTGGGTCAGTTTGAAGAAAGGTCCTGACCCCAAATATTGTCCGTCCATTCGCTCCACTGATGCTGCCTAAAGGGCCTGTCACACTTGGCGATTTTTTTCGGCAACTGGCGGTGTAATATCAATGTCGCCAAAAGATTTTGAACATTTCAAAATCCAGCGGCGACAAAAAAAGTTGTGACACTTGAAAAAACACCGCACGTCATCATGCCGCAAATTTTTCGGTGACTTGATACGTCAGTCAATGATGCCGGCAGTCGCCTAAAAAATTGCCAAGTGGGACAGACTCGTTGAGTTCCTCCTGCACATTGTGTTATGCACAAGATTCCAACATTTGCAGATCCCTGTGTGTTCAGTTTTATTCCTATTAGGAAATTATTTTTAAACTATTAATTAACTTCTTTCTGACATCGCATTCTTGCTCAAAACTTGTGAAAGCACATCAGTGTTTCTCAGTGACCTTGACAGTCAAAATCAGTACAAACCCCATTAAAAATAAATCAAAGAATGTAAAATTATGTAAAAATTTGAAAACCAAAACATTTAAAAAAATGTAGAAAGTTAAAGGGCAGGAAAGTGCCCAATGGCGCAGCGGAAGAGCTGCTGCCTTGCAGTGCTGTCCGTGTGGAGTTTGTACGTTCACCCTGTGACTGTTCCAGGAAGAGCAAGGACTGTAAAGAGTGCACATGAGCTCAGAGGTCTCAGATGGTGGAGGCTCGGTTAGAACCTGACTATGTTCTTGCTACGTAAATCAAGGGCATCTTTGAGTTAATGAAATCGAAACAGATCGACTGGAATAAGTTGATTACGTTGTTGAGATGCAACAGCCATGCTATTGGAATGCTGATGGAGTACACATTCAATACCAAATGATGGGGCCATCAGAACTCAACTGTCTCGACTGTGCTCGAGCTATTTCTAAATGATGGAGCATGACTACAGAAGACTGGTGACTGGCTCCTAAACTTCTAAAGCTCTTGTTCTGAAAACACAGCCGTTACTTCCTTAATGTAGAATTGGTCATCGTAGGGGAGAGATTCCAGTTGCACACACAGAGCCATGTGGAATCAGTCAACGTTTCCACCACAAGACTATTTTAGGGACCCCATAAAATTGCTCAGCAGCAAAACCTGTTCATGTTTAAAAACTAACAGCTTTATTCTCCCAGGCCAACAGGTTTATATATAGAACGTCAAACACATGGAATAATTACATAGCAGTGCCTCATCAAAGAGCTCACATGATGCTATAACCCATGAGGTGGCTGCAAAAATCGCTCCAGGTACACAGCTAACCTTTGGAAACACAACATGGAAAAAGTATCGTTTATCTTGACATTATGTCTGGCCCAACATGATGCCAAGATAAACTAACCTCGTCTGCATACACGTGATCCATATCCCTCCATTCCCTGCACATCCATGTGCTTATCCAAAAACCTCTTAAACGCCACTTTCGGATCTGCCTCCACCGCTACCCTACCCCTGGCAGCATATTCCAAGCCCCCACCACTCTCAATGCCCTGCACTACTCCTTTAAATTTTGCCCCTCACTTGAAAGCTAATGGCCTCTAGTTTTGTCATTTCCACCTTAGAATAAAGGTTTCTATATATGACCCTATATATGTCCACCAGTCTATCTATAAATTATCTATGCCTCTTGTAATTTTATTTGCTTCTATCAGGTCCCCCCTCAACCTTCAGCATTCCAGAGAAAACAATTCAAGTTTGTCCAACCTCTCCTCACAGCTAATACCCCCTAATCCAGGCATAATTCTGGTAAACCTCATCTACATCCTTCCTGTAAAGGGACGGCCAGAACTGCACGCAAAATTCCAAATGCAACCTGACCAAATCTTATCGGGCTGCAGCTGAAATATAGACTATGCCTCTGAATAATGGATTGTGTGTCGACTTGCCCGGCTTTCCAACATTCTAAAGACTTTGACTTCAACTCAAGCCCCAGAATGGCAGATATACTTGAGAATCGAATTCTGAAGAAGTGTCCTGACCCGAAAATATTGGAATCGTCACCTATCCATGTTCTCTAGTCAGGATGCTGCCTGACCCGCTGAATTAGGCAGGTATTTGCACTGCCTCCAGCACTTTGTGTCTATTTTTGTCTAATTTACAACCAAGGGAGCTTCAAGTTACATTCCCCATCCGATGTATTTGGCCTGTGCGTTAGAATCAGATAGCAGGGGAACAGGCCCTTTGCCCCAACTTGCCCACACCGACCAACATGTCCCATCTACACAGGTCCCACCTGCCTGCATTGGCCTCTAAACCTGTCCTAGCCAAGAACTTGTAAAAACCCATGTTCTTACATCCAGCAGAGTTGAAGAACTGTTGGAAGTGAGACTCTGTCATAATCATTTGCTGATGGATTTTCTGACCAGATAAAATCATTTAAATAGTTTTTTTATGCTCTTATTTTTTTTTTCTCCTACTGTGGAAAATCCAGCTCTGTATTTTCATGATGTGTTTGTGACGAATCATTAACCTAATATTTCCATGTGGCACATGGACGTTCTGAACAAAATCACCAGCTGTACTTTCTTTCTTTTGTTTTCTCCTAAAACCAAGGGTGAATTTTGAATTAATCCACCATTTAGGATTTTTTATTTCATCAGATCGAATATTGGTCTCAACTACTTTTATGGTTTAACTCTCTGTTGAAATTCTATTCAATGTGAAATTTACTTCCATAGATTTGGAGTATAAATATATCTGCAGGCTCAGTTTCATAAGTAAACATCATAGAACAGTACAGCACCGGAACAGGCCCTTCAGCCCACAATGACCATGCCTGACATGATGGAAAGTTAAACTAATTTCCGCTGCTTGCACATGATCCATATCCCTGCATTCCCTGCATATCCTTGTGCCTATCCAAAGGCCTTTTAAACATCGCTGTCATATCTTCCCCCACCACCCATCCAGTGGCAATGCGTTCCAGGCACTCCCACCCTCTGGTAGAAGACTTGCCCCGTAAATGCCCTTTAAATTTTGCCCATCTCACCTTAAGTCTATGTTGTCTAATCATTGACACTTCCATGCTAGGAAAAAGATTCTGGCTGTCTACCCTATCTTTGCCATTTGGAATTATATATATACTTGTATCAGGAGTTAATATCATTAGATATTTCCACAGTGACAATCTCTCTTGTTGGAAACTGGCCTGAATTATCCCTCTGCTAATTCCACCCCACCTTGCTTGCTGTCCAGAGTCAACAAGCTCAACACATGCCGGCATTGGCCTTGGGATTGCACATCTATCGGCAGTAGAGCTGGCTGCTGACCAGAATTAAGTGGTAGGTATGATCCAGTTTTATGTTCAGGGGTTAATATGTGACTCATCTACCAAGAACTGGTTGACACTCTGGAGAAGATTTTCCTGGATGTGTTTTAATTATATAACCGTTTCTGGTGCAATTAAAAGCAAATTATTTTTGAGGTTGGTTGTAGTGAACTGTGACATCTATAGAACAGAGAAGGAATTGTTGCAGAAGGCTCGGGGACTTCACACCAGCTGTGGGCTACAATTCCACTGGATTCTTGCATTGCCTCTTTGTGGAGTGCTCTTCTTACAAAGGTTAAGTGTTCATTCCAGGGGAGAAAGGGAGCTCTGCCCAATTTACAGAATAATACCCTGAAGTAGTGTTAATTAGAAACATTAACTTTCACTTTATGGGGAACATGAAAGAGACAAAGCTCAGTGTGAACAAGAGCTGTTTAACCTGATGTGTTATCCTTCAGACTTCTACTTCATGTACAGATGCTGAAAATGTGCAGCTGGATTTGATAGATTTACTTAAGTGCTGCATATATAAGAAAAATGCTGCAAAATGACTTCACATTGCAGAAGCATTAGCCTAGCCTTTAACTATTGTGAATTATACTGCAGAGGAGTGGCCTGTATTTGCGGTTCAGTGATAATTTAGCGATGGTAATGTGAGGCTTCATTATATAATGGAATGGAATGAGTTTGGGCTGAGTGACACTGACGGAGGGTAGGGCATCCTCCAGGACACTTGCAGTCCCACTGGACACTTCCAGTCCCCCTGCAGTCTTGCCAAGGTCAGGTTTGGCTGCTCGCTAATTGTCTGCTCCAGATTTATTTAGAGAAACAGCGCGGAAACAGGCCCATTGAGTCCACACCGACCGGTGATCCCCGCACATTAACACTATCCTATACACACTGGGGCCAAGTTACAAATACCATGCCAAATAATGTACAAACCTGTACGATTTTGGAGAATGGGAGGAAACCGAAGATCTCGGAGAAAACCCACACGGTCACGGGGAGACCATACAAAGGACGTACAGACAGCACTCGTAGTCGGGATCGAATCTGGGTCTCTGGCGCTGAAAGTGCTGTAAGGCAGCAACTCTACCACTGCCCCACCATGTCGCCTGAGTAGTGGATGGGTGGCCTCCTACTGTAGACTGGCCTGATTGAACAATACATCGACAACAACCCTTTTAATAAACGGCATCCTTTTGGTGAGTTTATTATCACATGTACCGAGGTGCAGTGAAAAGCTTTTGTTGCGTGCTAATCAGTCAGAAATTAGACGAGAGGGTTTCATCCTTGTTCGCTAACGTCAGCCGTCTGTGATTGCTTTACACTGAAGTCAGTGGAAATGTGCCTCAAGGGGTGAGTCCAACCAGCATTCGATAACCTCATAGCCCTGTGAACATGGACACATTTCTCCGTCAGTCTAAACCGAAGAAGCCAGTTTTTTCCTCTTTCACAGTTCTGACAAATCATCTCCAGCTGACGCATTAACTTAGCAAAAGACCATCAGAAAATCAGTGGGTCATGCAGCATGTGTGGGGGCAAATGGCTGGTCGACATTTCAGGTCGAGACCCTGCATCAGGACCCGCTGAGTTTCTCCAGCAGTTGTTTTTTTTTGCACTAGATTCCAGCATCTGCAATCACCATTAACTTTGTTTCTGTTTCCACATACACTGCCTGGCTTGCAGCGTGTGCTTCCAATCTTTCCATGTTTTACTTTCACAAATCCAACATCCACAGATATTTTTTTATTTTCATTCGATGGGCTGCCATTTGTGACGAGATTATGAAAAAGTTCAGAAGTGGCCATTCTATGGTTTCTACTTTCAGTCAGAAGAAGGGTTCCGACCCGAAACATCACCCATCCTTTTTCTCCAGAGCTGCTGCCTGACCCGCTGAGTTACTCCAGCACTTTGTGTCTATCTAAGGACTGGTTCTCTACAGTCAGAAGACAACAGTCCTGTCATATTCTGCTAGTTTTTGCGGGCACATTGTATTTGTTTGTATTATGCACCATAAAAGGGGCACATGGTGATACAGTTACAGAACAACTGTCTCACAGCCCCAGAGACCCAGGTTCGATCCTGACCTCTGGTGCTGTCTGTGTGTCGCTTGTATGTTCTCCCTGTGATCACATGGGTTTCCTCCATACTAATCATAAAATCATTATGAAGGATGTAGTCATGAGACATATACACGGATACAGGCCCTTTGTCCCAACTCGTCCATACTGACCAAGACGATCTATCTAAGCTAGTCCCATTTGCACATGTTTGGTCCATATTCCTCAACACCTTTCCTATCCATTTAAATTGAGATTGAAACACTAAGAAGATTTATTTTAATAAATAGAGTGAAATAATTTATAAATGAAACATTTGCCTGCACTTAGAGACACAGAGCAGTACAGCACAGGAACAGGTCCTTCTGCCGACAATGTCGGTGCCGAGCATGATGCCAAGGCCCACTCTCAGCTGTCTGCACACCATCCATCTCCCTCCATACCCTGCATATCCATGCGCCTTTCCGAAAGTCTCTTAACCGCCACTATCGTATCTGCCTCAACCACCACCCTGGTAGCGTGTTCCATTCACCATCTTTTATGTAAGAAAACTTGTCCCGCACATCTCCTTTAAACTTTGCCCTCTCACCTTAAAGCTGTGCCCTCCAGACTTGGCCCCCTGGAGCAATGTGGCACCACCCTCTAAATGCTGTGGCACCATTTTCAAACATCGATCCATTCTTGGTCAATAACATCACCTCATTCAGCATTTCCGAAAGGCAGATTACCTGGCCCATGCTACAGTACTCCACACAAATTTGCTGCTGTGCTCCCTATTTTATGACTGTGACTACATATTTACTGTCTAACTTTGGGATGTTCTGAAAGTGATATCTTGAAAAGGATGTAATGTGCATTGTGAAATTGGAATCTTCCTTTCATTCCTTTTGAAGAGGTAGCGCAGCAGTAGAGTTGCTGGCCTACAGCACCAGAGATGTGGGTTTAATCCTGACTACGGGTGTACGGTTAGTATGGAGTTTGTACGTTCTCCCCGTGACCCGCGTGGGTTTTCCCCGGGTGCTCTGGTTTCCTCCCAAACTCCAAAAACAGGTTTGTAGGATAATTCGCTTGGTGAACATTAAAAATTGTCCCTTGAGTGTACAGCATAGTCTTAGTGTGTGGGAATCATTGGTCGCCATGGACTCGATGGGCCGAAGGGCCTGTTTCCATGCTGAATCTCTAAATTAAAGTAAACTAAAGTAGAAAAAGTGTATAGATAATCAGGACCATGGGCTGTCTAAAACAATCAAGGAGTTAGAGGACCACAAGTAATTGGATCTTGAAGAGCCAATGATAATTCAGTTGTCAATATGCAGGGGCGGAAAACCCGGGGGGGGGGCTAGAGGGGACACGTCCCCCCCATGTTTTGAGAGGTGGGGGGACATCCCCCCCAAGTTTTTGTGATCCCGATTTTAAAATCTCCGCTTTCCGCGAGACAGTGGGGGAGGGACTGATGATCAAGGGCGCGATGATTGGAGGAGGGAGTAGTGGGGGACTGAGGATAGAGCGCGATGATGGGACGATGGAGACGTGGCACAGACCTGCACCTCATCCACAGGCAGGATCTGTTACATTTTCTTTTGATGTTAAAAAATAAATATCTCCATCTTCTTATTGATCACATTGGGGATTTTTCCCCCCTCCTTACCTTATCAAATCAACACAATGCAAAGAACTTGAGAGAAATGTTAAGGAGGAACATTGAACAGCCAACACATTTGCTGAAAGACAGATGGATTTCACATCATGGTGTGTTACGCCCAACTGCAAACATTCATAGTCCATCTGCCAAGGCAGTCAGGGCAAAGGAACTTCAATGGTATTAAACTGCTCAGAGAATAAAACTATCATATGTTTCCAGCAGACAAGCTCAAACGTACACACATCCTGAAAATCCTTGACATGCTCCATTCTTTCACTGCACCAGCCAAACTGATAAGTCATCTACTGTAATATTATATTTCACAAAAGCCTTCCAAAGTCTTTGAACTGAAACGTGAAGTGAGGAAGATTGAACAGCCCGTCTGTGCACGATGCTCCGTCTTGCTCCACAAGGCATGCAGATGTTTTGCTCAGCATCCATCGTGTAATGAGACACATCTGTTCTGTTGTGCTACAGCCACATCTTTTATCATTAACTGAATCTCCAACTGCTCAGTTTGTGCCAGGGTTGTTGTCTGGGTCTGTGGCCGGCCTCAACGACCTTAGACCAGTCTCGGGGTGAATCAGCCAAGGCTACCAGAAGTTAGATTTTCCAATGAGTTGTTAAGGTGTTGGCAGACAAGAAATCAGCTTGACGATAATATAGATCAAGTCAATTACCTCCTCACATTGGGACAGGCAGAATCTCTGGCGGAAAGAAGGAACGGGTGACATTTCAGGCCGAAACCTTTCTTCAGATCTGGTCAAGGGTCTCGACACAAAACGTTACCCATTCCTTCTCTCCAGAGATGCTGCCTGTCCCGCTGAGTTACTCCAGCTTTTTGTGTCTATCTTTGTTTTAAACCAGCATCTGCAGTCCTTCCTACACACCCCCTCACACTCACTGCGTAAGTGGGTACACAACTACACGTGGCTGGTTGGTGCATCGGCAGTGTGCAAACTTCTCTGAGATTAAATCCTATCAACTGTCCTTAAAACTTAGATAAACTTAGACGTAGTCTATTTATCTAAATATAAATCATTAACCGTCAATTATTGCGCCCTACCCATCACTACTATCCTCAAGCTTCTCTTTTTTCTTTTTCTTTTCTATCAAAAAATTTAAAAAAAAGTTGTACATGAAATGTATTATGTTATATACCATGATTATTATGTATGTTCGTTGCTTCTAATAAAAATATTTTAAAAAACACAAAAACAAACTTCTCCAAATACTTTGATTGATCATCTTTGCATTCAATGTTTCCCTACACCACCAAAGAACTGTTAGGACATTTATTTTGGAGTAAAGGTTCTAAATTAATGTTCCTGTGGCTGTGCAACTTGCATGGTTGGACTTGTTACAACTATTATGCCTAGTTATGACTAGTTTGACTAGTTATTTTTGCTGCACAAGCTTCAGGCCCTCTTCCCACTGCAAATAGAAACATTGCCAGGATTTGCTGTGGGAAGCCAGCCTGTGGAAGCCCCAGGTGGGAAGAGATGAAGGGAAGTGGCAGGGACAGACAACATGTGTAGAAAGACCCGAAACGTCACCCATCCCTTTTCTCCACAGATGCTGCCTGAACCGCTGAGTTACTCCAGCACATTGTGTCTATCTTTGGCAGGGGCGACATTTATTTCAGCCCTATGAAAAGGTTCCAAAGGTAGACACAAAATGCTGGAGTAACTCAGCGGGCCAGGCAGCATCTCTGGAGAGACGGAATGGCGACGTTTTGTGTCGAGACGCTTCTTCTTACACAGTGAAAGGTTCCACGTGGTTTTAAACAAATTCAAAGTTTTTCTGAATGAGGTGGGGTGGAGGGTGTGAGTTACCGTGGGCAGGAGTAAACACCCAACAATCCCTTAGATGCAAAGTAAGTGTAACGTGATGAGAGAGTGTCTGTGGGCAATTGCCCACTCACTCTCTGTGGTAGAAGGCGCAGATACAAGGCAGGTGAATGGGAATAGAGGTGATCTCTAGGTACAAAGCTACAAAATCTGGCATAGTTGGGGGCAGGAAGCACCTATGAATGTCAGTGGGAGTGTTTTCATTACGTTCACCACATTACGTTGACGTCATTCTGAGTGATGCAGACCAGATGGTGCATGTCTCTTTGCATTACTACCTGGTCAGACTTCGCAAAGGCCTTGGGTAATGCACAATGGCAGCCACCATTCAGCCCATCTGTGAGCTGGCATATATTTCTGGGGTACCCGGACGTGGTGCCAACAGACAAGAAGCCGAAGCAAACAAGTCGAAGCCAAAGAACCGAATGGAAACGAGGCCGAAACGCCAATAAACCGAAAGAGTCCGAAGACGAAACACCTACTAACCGAAAGGATGGGACACCTAAATGCAAACTATCCGAAAGGGCGGGATACCTAAAAGCCAACGAACCGAATAGGTGCGTTGCCTAAAAGCAAACTTACCGATTGGCCACTCTGTCGAAACGCCACCTACCCGAAAGGTGGGATCGCCTGCAGGCCAACGAACCGACTGCCGCTCAACAGAAACGTCCAATAACATGACGTTGCCATCAGACCCGGTGAAACCACAAAGGCAGCCTGTGCATCACATGTGCCCTGTCCTCACATAGGCAGTAATGTGATATTGAATTCAACTGTTCCCCTTCACTGGTCACACTTCACAGAGGGTTTTTGGGTCTAATATCTTACAGTATTTGAAAATGTGCCAATTATTTTGCAGAATTTCCCACATCAACCTCTTCGATTTTTATTGTGTTTGGGAAGTTTACACTCCTGCAGGTAATACAATAGTCAGAGCCTGTTCCTGGGATTCCTACAGTGCAGATAATGACCCTTCACCTGGCTTTAGAGGACACTTAGAATATTGAAATATCTTTAATCAGACTTGATCCTACTGTGAATGTTGTACCCTTTATCCCATATCTGTACACTGTGGACAGCTTGATTGTAATCATGTATGGTCTTTTCTTTGACTGGATAGCACACAACAAACTGTACTTTGTTATGCCTGACAGTAATAAACTAAAAACTAAACTAGAACAATCCAGCAATTGTAAATGTGGATACATGGACCTGCAGAGGAACTAATGGTGATCTCAATAGGTGACACAAATTATAATGACTCACAGGTGAAAATATGTAGACATGATGAACATTCCTCAAGAGGTCAACAGAGGAACTATCAAGACCATGACCCATTCCTTCCCATTGCCAATGTCCCTTACCTCAAATCGCATTGATGTAAAACCACGACCATTTTAATTCCAAAAGTAGAACTGAATCTTGATTCAAGGCTGCAGAGAGGAAATAGAGGATGAAAATGAAAATTGGATGGGTCCGTTGGTTAGGATATCAATGAAAGGAAAAGCAATTTTGGCCTTTTATTCTCGTTCCAGATGTTTGTGTTTAACAGCCATTATCCCAATGCTTAGAGTTGGGATCCTCAAATAATTGGAGTTGTAAGTCAAAGAAAGGTAGTCAGATTCAAGAGACTAACTTTCTCCAACCCATGAACTCTCGACAGTATTTTTTTCCTGCATCATGGAATTTACACAGTACTCTGGAACCGCTAAATCAAAATAATGACCTAAATATGGACGCAAGCATAAAAATGTTGAGGAAGGCTTCGGAACATCAGAACCCAATTTCAGCTGAACCCTTGCCAAATGTAGATTCATCGCCTGTTGTGAAGTACGATAGTTGAGAGATGCTCAAATGTCTGAAAATTAAATTATTACTTTCCACATCTTTGCGAACTATTTCAGAGATCCAAGCACGCAGAAATTAGGGTCAAGATCATGTAGACTGATTGCAGAGGGATGAACAAGGAAAGCAGCCATTCTTTTCTGGGTAAGAAATTTCATCAAAATGATTTGTGTTGAGGCACACATTGGCTTAAACTTTAGTACTAATCTCGCAGTGAAATAGGAAGCTGGCCTATGTTAATAGTAGCGCTCCATATGACTGGAATCTTGCAACATCTGGATCTCATTAATCTACTTCAGTGATTGAGATTTTGCTAGAAAAAATACAGAACTCTAGCTCCAAGTAAAAGTTGGTCTTCAGAAATCATTTTTGAGAGATTTCATCCAAAACTACAAATTTTGTACAAGGTCGATCCAGTAGATCTCATTAAAACCTTAAACGAGCAGTCCAATTTTTACCTCCACTTGAAACTTTTCCATTTTCCATTGAGATTGAGATTGCCTCTGCCAATTAGTTGTAATCCCGGCCCATTCACATGTGGCTCAGCCTTTATTGATTTGTATGTCTGGAAAAATGCCTAGTTTTGGAATTTCCTGACATCTGTTTCGACATCTGGTGATACAAAGGCAGCAGACCTAACAGCTCATATCAGCTGCCACCAGGACTTAACAATTACTGTTCTGATGAGGAGAAGGGAAATAAAAACACTGCAAAATGAAATTAAAATTCAAAACTCTGGATATACACAGTGAGACAGCTGCTGTTACTCATGTGTTCTGGAACTGGGGTGTATCTTACAGTGTAGGAAGGGACTGCAGATGCTGGTTTACACCGGGGATAGACACAAAATGCTGGGGTAGCTCAGCGGGGGAGGCAGCATCTCCAGAGAGAAGGAATCAGTGACATTTTGGGTCGAGACCCTTCTTCAGACTGAGAGTCAGGGGAAATAGAAACTAGAGATCAGGAAGTGTACAAAGAGCATGCAAGGTGTGAAAAGGACAGATCAAAGCAGACGATGACCAAGGAAATGTACAATGGTGACTGGTTGGCACCAAGAGTGAAACGAGATTTGTTTTTAATTAGATTGCTTGTTTAAGGGATTGCATTCCTTTCTTCTCCTCTCACGGAAGTCCTGATAAATGTAGTGTTCTATTGATCATACTAGGTCGAGCCAGAGTCATTGTTTGGCTTTCAGAAGTGGTATCTGAAAATAACAGAATATATGCCTGTTCAGTGTTCCTCTATCTCATCAGTGTAAGGGAGACACCAGCACTCACCTTCTGCCAAAAAACATCTGAATAATATATTTTAACTTATTTCAAAAATTGAAATATCTATAGGCTTTCTGTAATTACCAAAAACACTGTACAATCCAACAATAAAATGTTATGAAGTTAAAACTCCTCTCCCCACAATGTTTAACAGATGTGTTTCCCTTGATATGGTACTTTGACAAACACATGTGGAAAGGCTGCAATATCCATTCCTCGGTACAAACTGGCTACCTGCTTGAGCGAACCAGATAGAACAAACAATAACCATAGAGAAAATGTTTTGTTAAAGCAGTGTAGAACTGGAGTAACTCAGCAGGTCAGGTAGCATCACTGGAGGACATGCATAGGCGACGTACCAGGTCAGGAACTTCGTCTGTTATATCAGTGCACGGTTATAAAGGGAGGTCTGTGTAGGAAAGAGCTGGAGATGCTGGTTTAAACCAAAGATAGGCACAAAAAGCTGGAGTAACTCAGCAGGACAGGCAGCATCTCATGCACTGACACTCTGTGCATCTTCTTTGTTGAAGGAGATGGGAACGAGCTGCATGATAATTCACGCTTCAATTTGACATTCAGAACATCGCAGGCGTCGATAACAGAAGGGGTAACGGTATTGTAAACTGCAGCCAAAGCCCCAAACTTATCGAACCTTCAAATCCCCTACAAAATTAATGTTTCTGTTACTAATTACTTAAGGGTTCATCACTTGTTCACAAGCTAAAAGGTTCAGGAGAAAATTCCCAAATGAAGTGCATATATGTTCCCATACATGTCTTTCAAATGTTCCTTTGCTTTCCCAATCACTGAAGTAATTAAACAAGTAATCTGGGTTAAAGGTATGCTCCAATGAGACCAAGAATTAACCCAGTGGTGTCGTCTTTCACTGAGTTTTAAAGCAAAGAAATTAAGGTTTTGATTATACAATTTCATGACATAATTTAGAACATAGAACAGAACAGCACAGGAATGTCCGCACCGAACATGAAGTTAAACTAATCTCCCCTGCCTGCATATTCTCCCATTCCCTGGATATCCGTGTGCCTATCTAAAAGCCTCTTAAACACCACTATCGTATCTGCCTCCATCACCACCCCCAGCAGCACGACCCAGGCACTCACCACCCTCTGTCTAAAAATCTTGCCTGTCAGATCTCCTTTAAACTTTGCCCCACTCTCCTTAAAGCCATAAAACCTCAAAAGTATTCAGAATATATTTCTGTATAATGGTTCTTCTAGGGCATATTGAAATTTATACAAAAACGTAAACATTGACCCAATTTTAGTGCATTTCTGTTATTAATTTACTCTCTCTGATTTTCTTCAAAGTCATATTACCCTTGGACCTATGCACATGCAAATAAAAAGACATTGAAATTACCAGAATTCAGATAAAGTGTTACAGGAAGGAAGATGAGTTTCTTGACACTATTCACTTGGGGAACACTTAGAATGTTTTATTTCTGTATGGTAGGTATAAATAGTGCAGTCACTTGGAATAGACATTTGATCATCAATACCAGGCTGTTAATAAATCTTTTGAAATTACAGGAAGTACTGACATTGGACTTTTTGTACAGCAATGGGGCTAAAGGTGCATTATTTTCCATAGACAACACAACCAAGTCTTAGTCTGTTAAACAGAAGGACATTGAATATAACAAGAGGTGCCATTCATTCACACGGTGTGTTTTTTTTAATGCAGACCTCAAAAGTTTTATGATCAAGAGCAACTCACATTCCAAGTGATATTTTATTACATTTTACAAACCAGGAAAACAACTGCAAGCAGGTAATGCATACAAAATAGAGAACTTGCAACTTTTGTACTAAAATAAAGAATTTCAGTTTCTCAAGACACTGAAAAAATAAATTACAATTTGAATAAAAGCTATTTACATACCTTGTTTTATTATTTGCTACTTGAAACAACTTGGCTGTCTTTTCAGATCAGTTATCAGAGATCAGATCTTTCTTTTGACCATTTCACTTATCAAGAGGATAACAAGTATTTGATCTTTTTTTCATTTTGGAAAATCAAGAAAGTGAATTAATGGGCCTGTCCCACTTGGGCGATTTTTTAGGCAACTACAGGTGACTAGCTTGGTGCTACATATTCGCCGATGGTCGGCGGGAATAGTCTCCTCAGTCGCACAAAAAGTCGTAGCGTCTTTCTGGTCGCCGCTAAATTTTCAAAATGTTAAAAAAAAAATTTGCCGACAGTGGGTTTGACGCCAATGAGCGTAGCTTGACTTCTATTGACGAAGGTGCTGTCGTAGGTTGGCGCCGGTTTTTCGACGACCTGCTACGACTATGACAGTCGCCGGCAGTTGCCTAAAAAAATCGCCAAGTGGGACAGGTCCATAAGGAGTTTTGTGTCCAAAGAGTGTTTTGTTTCTGCTCATTGTAGAATGTGTATGCTTAGACAATAGACCGATCCTTCAAAACACAGGCTGAATCGACTAGTGGTTGCAAGGTGCCAGTTTGAACATGCTCCATTCTAACCTTTGGTTACTTCCAATTAAAAAAAACACTGTAGAATGATTGGAAAATGGCCATAAGATGCATTCATTAACATACACTCACTGGTTTAATAACCTTGTGCTAAGGATTAACCAAACATGCTTTCTCTTAAATTTATTGTGTCGGTGCATCACACAATTGTTAGCTGTATCTTTGCAAAGGCGACATTTAGAAAATTGAAGTTAATATTCAATTGAGATCTTAAATGACTAACATGGCAACATTTTGCCTGTAGCTTTAAGGTAAAGTTCATAATCATTCATCTCCAAGTGTGTGAACCATTTGTTTCTTTCATGATGTACGGTTGTTCGCTGGTTACTGTTATCAGTAATATAATCCAGTACACAGGTTTTCTAGGTATCTTTCTGGTATCAGTTCTAAGCACCCTTGTGAAAATGTAATGCCCTCACATGCTATGAATCAACATGGTAAAATTTGGTGACTGACCAATACTTGTCATTTATTAATGGGAAGGTATATGGCACGCCATAACATATAAGTTCAAGTTGCAAATCTCACTGATGAGAACAACATGGAGAGTATTAAATTGTTCACACAACTGTATCCTTAAAAATGACTCAATCTTACAGAGTTTAGATTACGTTCTCAACTTCCTTGTAGTTTCCAATGGCATCTGAAGTTTATGTATTTCACCCCTTGACATTTGTTATACTTTAGATTAGTTTAGTACAGCATGGAAACAGGCCCTTTGGCCCACTGAGTCCACGCCAACCATCACTCACCCGTTCACACTAGTTCAGTCATCCCACTTTCACATCCTATGCACTAGGGACAATTTACAGAAGCCAATTAACCTACAAACCTGCAATTCATTGGCATATAGGATGAACCCGGAGAACCTGGAGGAAGCCCATGCGATCACAGGGAGAAGGTGCAAACTCAGTACATACCCGAGGTCAGGATCAAACCCGGGTCTCTAGCGCTGTAAGGCAGCAACTCTACCGCTGCGCCACTGTGCTGCTGCTCACTTCCACATACTGTTAGTTAAATCTAACTGACAAAGGAAGTGGTGGCATGTACACATGAGCAGAGACAGTGAGAACTGTGGACATAGACATTTTTTAGTCCTTCTCCTGACCTCACTAGATTTCACTGGCCATTACCTGATTTAGAAGATGCTTTGGAAAATGGGTTCCACTTATTTTGGTATAAAATCTGGTTCATGTACTCAGAAATGAACGTTGCATGTGGATGGCTGGTTGGCTTACCATTGGAGGTGAAAGAAAATGAATGGTGATTTATGGGATTAAATAATTTATCAAATTATCCATTGCTTAAAACTAAGGGAATACTGCTCTCTAGTGGCCTTATCGATTTTGATTATTAACAGCGAAAAGATCAAACAAATGGAGACGGCATCTGCATTAGTTGGCTATGAACTGTCTCTTTAATCAGTCCTTTACGGTGGAACATTGAACGCTTTGCTTTCAGTTTGTTACTCGTTGTTCGTTGTTCTTCCAAGCCAATTGTGGTTAGTGTGTTCTGTCATCAGTTAATGTAACTATGAAGTGGATTAGAGGGGGTTGTTGAGGACTTTGTGGAGATGTGATCTCTGCTCAGTAGCTCTTCGGAATTAATTATATGAAATCAGAACCGGTTGGTGTTGGGATTAAAAGGTGTTCCTATCTTACTGAAGTATTAGTGCTGCGTAACGCTCCTACATTTTGGTGCAAAGTTGAATGGTTTTTCCATCCTATCAGTCCTTTTGATTGATAGAAAAACACAGCATGGAAACAGGCCCTTTGGCAGATCGTCAATGTCGACCATCGAAAACCCAGTCACACTAGTTCTATCTTATCCCACTTTCACATCCACTCACCTACACACAAGGGCAAATTTAAAGAGGCCGATTATCCTACAAACCCGCATGTCTTTGGGACAGGTTTGAATTGTAGATTGTGAAGCCAGGGGAACGATTAATGGCCCTGGATTTCAGCATCAGTCAGAAATTTTCTGATTCAAGCTTCAGATCTAACAGATGCTTTTACTCATTCTTCTGTTTAAATGATGTATTTAATTCTGCAGTTGAGAGTGAAATCAATGAGAAGCGTTGTCTTGATAACTATTAGGGTGCCAAATGTTACGGGGAGAAGGCAGGACAAAGGGGTTGAGAGGGAGAAATTGTTCAGCCATGATCAAATGGCGGAGTAGACTCAATGGGCTGAATGGCCTATTTCTGCTCCTGTGCCTTATGGGCTTATGGATTTGACACAGACATTCAAATATAAAAGAGCAGGCAGCTGGTTTAACAGGAGGTGGGATGGGGCAGGACAGTTTGATGGTGACGCTGGTTCCACTGTTACCGCTGCCCTAAAACTTGTGTTCATTTGTGCACTCTGATACCATCAGTGTGGAATCGCATGTTCACCCTGTGATCCCTGTGTACTCTGCTCTCCTCCCACATTCCAAAGGGATTGATTAAGTGCTAGAACCTGCCCCTAATTGTGCAGGTTCGATCCTGACCTCTGGTGCTGCCTGTGTGGAGTTTGTACGTTCTCCCTGTGACTGGGTGGGTTTCCTCCGGGTTCTTCAGTTTCCTCTCACATCCCAAAGACCTTCGGGTTGGGTGGTGACTTGGCCCTCTGTAAGTTGCCCCTTCAGGTTTTGGGAGTAAATGAGAAAGTGGGATAACATAGAACTAGTGTGAATGGGTGATCATTAGTTGGCGTGGATTCAGTGGGCCGAAGAGTCCAATTTCCTTGCTGTAACTCAAAACTAAATATTATCAGATGGAAGAAATTACGAATACTCAGACACTGGCATTCCTACAAACTAGTAGGAATGCTTTATAGTGAAGTGGCTTACAGTACATTTTAGTCATCATACACAACGCACAAGCAGATGATGGACATGCCTCAGAAACATATGCAGGGAGCCATTTATCAGTCCATTTAATGTGCTAAGTGTCTGGAAAGGGTATTAGTGTCGTACAATAAGGAAACAGGCCCTTTGGCCCAACTCTTCCATGCTAACTCAGATTTCTTGCCCAGAGTCTTCCTTCACAGAGCTGAGACTGAGTAAAGGCTAAGGATTTTGTTTGGCTTTATGTTACTAATACTGGTCTAATGTGCATCTTGTGGCAATGTGGGGAAAACAGAAAAGAAACAAGAATGATTGTGTTTTATTCCTGATTTAATGCATGAAAATGCTTGTCTACAAATATTACTTCAAACTTGCCATCTTGGTACAATGTCCCAGTTCCTGTCCAGTAGCTATGTTTCACCTGAACCTCTCACAACCGAGATTGTGAGCAGCTAATTCAATGCAGAGCAAACAGTGAAACTATCTAGCCCAAATAATGAAACTCCAGCCTGAGAGATTCTTCAAACACGCACCAGTCACATCATGCTTCATGTTGATGCTTTGGATTAAGGATCAGGTATTAAATCCAGAAGCTGAATACTTCTGGTGAATTGTGATACAGTATGCATTGACCTCTCCATGTTGCTTTGAGAGTAAACTTCCATGTGCGCTGGAGATGAACACTGTTGGGTTACACTAACGTGACTTATGGATATCCTCTGTGTGTTTGCAGTGCCTCATCGCCAGTTTAGCTGGGACTGTATGTTGAAGTGAGAAACCTCCTTTGTGGAAAGGTGGAACACCTGCGGCTGGGCTGGATCGGGCGCCGCTCAAAAGCCAAGAGAGTGGATCGGGCGGGCTCAGTGGACTGTTTCTGAACACTGCTAATCGTGGGAATTGTGCTTAGATATGGCAATGCTCGACTGGACTGTATGTAAGAAAATAATTTTCACTTTGCATTTGCACATGTGACAAATAAAAGCACCATTGAACCATTGTCAGAGCTGGGGTTTCACTTAGTTTCTGGTTGAGGTTGCCCACCCCTGTTATGGGCAAAGTACTCCTCATGTCCTGGATCAGTTTAAAGACCCTCTCCCCAACACGCAGGGAGAATTGGGCATGCCTCATCATAGATTAACTTTGTGTTTCTGTTTGAGAATTTTGAACATATAAACACTTCCCACAAATAAGTTCCAGCTGCCACAGAATGTAATGCTACACTAGCTGGCCAGCCGGCCAAACTTCAGGATTGGGATTAATTTGTTGGTCTAATGGCAGAACTGAAAAGAAACAGCATTTAGCTTCTGGGGACTGGCGTGGTGGCAGGAGGGGCTATCTTCAATTTAGTTTAGTTTAGAGTTACAGCACGGAAACACGCCCTTCGGCCCACCGACTCCTTGCCGACCAGCGACCACCAATTTCTACACAATCCTCAGACATCAGATTCATATACATAGCACCTCACAGCAGGTCCCGGTCCACAGGGTGAGGAGTGTGTGGACGGGAATAGACCAGGAATTCAGGAGGGATTGGTCAGAATCCAGCGAAGGTCGGATTAAGATAGAAATTGGTTGCAATGAAAGTCTAATTGCCTTAAAACAGCAAACGGTACAATGGTGAAAGAGAGCTTTGCAAATGGGCAGTGTACACAGAGATAGGTTGTGGAAGGAAGAGAGGCAGTGGAATGGCAACACATTTGCCAGTGTTACCGCGCGGTATAAACCCCTGGGCGCATATGGAGCAGCGCGGTGTGCACGGATGGTCGGTCCCGCTTCCTCGCCAACCACACCTCCCTCCCTCCCTCCCTCCTCACTGTCCGGCCGCCAACGCCACCAGAAATGTTCCCGTGCGTTTACAGGGCGGCCCGCCGCTAGGACCAGGGACTGGGCTCTCTCGCACTCATTGCGGGATCAAGTTTACCAACCACTCTGCCGGACTTAGGAGGGAATGGGTGGGGTGGAGAGAGGATGAATGGAGGGAAGGAGGAAGAGAGAATGGGAGGGATAAAATGGGTGGGAACGAGAGAATGGGAGGGAGGGACAGAGAATGGGAGGGGAAAGAGATAGGGAGAGATTGTTAGGAAGGAGGAAGGGAGAATAGGAGGGAGCGAGGTGCGAAAGTGGGGGGAGAGAGAGGAAGGGAGGGTGAGAGAGGAAGGGAGGGTGAGAGAGGAAGGGAGGGTGAGAGAGAGAGGAGGGAGGGTGAGAGGAAGGGAGGGTGAGAGAAGGAGAGAGGGAAGGAGAGAGAGAGAGGAAGGGAGGGTGAGAGGGAGGGAGGGAGGAAGAGAGAATGGATGGGAGGGGAAGAATTGTTGTGAGGGAGTGAGGGAGGGAGGGAGTGAGGGCCAGATATCCAAGGCCAGATACCAACGCCAGAAGCGAGTTAAGGCTGAGAAATGTGTAGGAAGGAACTGCATGTGCTGGTTTACATCGAAGACAGACACAAACATGCTGGCAGCATCTCTGGAGGGAAGTAATGGGCGAAGTTTCGGGTCGAGACCCTTCTTCAGACTTGAGGTTGGTTGAGTTGAGCCGGCCAGTTGGAAGAAGCTTTCTTTCTGTGTTGACGTTTTGTTTAATAAATTAAAGTCGTGAACTATACTCTAATATGAACATTCATACGCTGCATGCAGAGTCATATAATTTAAAGTAATAATTTATATATTTACAGGGGAGGGGAGGGGAGTGAGGAATCAGGACTTGCCCAGTTTCCGGGACAAAGCACATAGACACGACGTGTCTATCCGGATCCAGCGCCAGCCCACATATTTATTGTTCTCCTTGCTCAGCGCTCGGACATAGGTCTGGCTGGTCTTGCACTGCGAGTTCCAGTGTTTGTCGTCGATGCCCCGGCACCCGTTCTTGCCCGGCTTCGACTCCTTGCAGCGGGTCTCATAGAAGTACTGTTTGATGGCCGAGTTGCCCGTCTTGATCTCGCCCAACACGATGACCTGCTTGCCCCTGATGTCGGTGGCGGCCGCTTTGTCGGTCACCCAGCGGCTCTCGCTGTCGCACACCGAGTACTCCCCGCGGTGTCCGCGCCGCTCGGCGTGCCGCTTACTCCGGCCCGTCCTGTTGAGCGGCTCCGGGCCGCCGCTGAACTCCTCCAGCGCGTACAACGGCGGCGGCTGCAACGGCGGCCTCTCGCTCAGCAACACCCGCGGCGAGTGGTAGCGGCGCCGCTGCCTCAGCAACTCCGACACCGCCGGCTCGGCCAGTGCCGCCCTCGCTGCCTCGCCCTCCGCCCTCCGCGGCTCCCGCTCCTCGCCCTCGCCCTGCTTGGCCAGCCGCCCCTTCAGCAGGTCCGCCTGCAGGATCTTGATGATCAACGAGCTGACAGAGTCGTCGGACGAGCTCCCCTTGTCCACGGCCGCCGCCTGAACGCCTCCGAGACACGTGAGCAGCATGCCGTAAAACAGGACCGACATCACTTTGTTCACCTGTAAAACCTAACGAGAAACACCGGTCAGTGGCAGGTATCCGCGCACAATACCCCCTCCCCTCCCGCCTCACTGCACCCACCCACCCACCACGATCAAAGACCCACACACCAACAAAGTGCTTTAGTTACTCAGCGGGTCAGGCAGCATCTCTGGAGAAAGTGGACAGGAGAAGTTCAGAATCTTCCTAAAGGCTCACACACACACCATCACACGCTCTCATCTCACTCCTGCCATTGATGATGCAAAAGTGAGTGGTTTTGCAAATAGTGAAGATGGTAGTGAAAGATTGCAGCAGGATCTGGATCGATTGGCCAGATGGGCAGAGGAATGGTTGATGGAATTTAATCCAGAGAAGTGCGAGGTGTTGCATTTTGGGGCTTCGAACAAGGGCAGGACCTACACAGTAAATGGTAAGCATCTGGGTAGTGTTGTGGAGCAGAGGGATCTAGGAGTACAGGTACATGGTTCCTTGAAGATCGAGCCACAGGTAGACAAGGTGGTCTAAAAGGCTTTGGGCACTTTGGACTTCATCTGTCAGAGTATTTACTATAGAAGTTGGGAGGTCATGTTGCAGTTGTATAAGACGTTGGTGAGACCGCATCTAGAATATTGTGTTCAGTTCTGGGCACCATGTTATAGGAAAGATATTGTCAAGCTTGAAAGGGTTCACAAAAAAATTACAAGGATGTTGCCAGGACTAGAGGATATGAGCTTTAGAGAGAGGTTGAGTAAGTTGGTTCTCTATTCCATGGAGCACAGGAGGATGAGGGGAGATCTTATAGAGGTATACACAATCATGAGAGGAATAGAACGGGTAGATGCACAGAGTCTCTTGCCCAGAGTAGGGGAATCGAGGACCAGGGGACATAGGTTCAAGGTGAAGGGGAAAAGATGCAATAGGAATCCGAGGGATAACTTTTTCACACAAAGAGTGGTGGGTGTAGAACAAGCTGCCAGAGGAGGTAGTTGAGGCTGGGACTAACCCATCGTTTAAGAAACAGTTAGACAGGTACATGGATAGGACAGGTTTGGAGGAATATGGACCAAGCGCAGGCAAGTGGGACTAGTGTAGCTGGGACATTGTTGGCTGGTGTGGGCAAGTTGGGCCAAAGGGCCTTTTTACACACTGTATCACTATGACTCTAAGGCTATGGAAGAAGGTACGTGCCTCAAAAGACGTAACGATCAGGTTCACAAACTGTTTCTTCCCAGCAACTATCAGGCTCTCCAACAATGCACAACACTAACCCAGACTATAGACCCTCTTGAAAAGACACACAGTGCTATGATAACTCAGCAGGTCAGACAGCATCTCTGGAGAACATGGATAGGTGATGTTTTTGGCAAGACCCTTCTTCAGACTGATCCCAAGAAGGTAGACACAAAAAGCTGGAGTAACTAAACGGAAAAAATGTGTAGGAAAGAACTGCAGATGCTGGTTTAAATCGAAGGTAGACACAAAGTGTTGGAGTAACTCAGTGGGACAGGCAGACTGAAGAAGAGTCTCAACTCGAAACGTCACCCACTCCTTCTTTCCAGAGATGCTGCCTGCCCCGCTGAGTTACTCCAGCATTTTGTGTCTACCTTCAAGTAACTCAGCGGGTCAGGCAGCATCTCTGGAGAAAAGGAATAGATGACGTTTCGGGTCGAGACCCTTCTTGGGTCAGAGTAATCAGAAGGCTTCCGACCCTTAACGTCGCTTATCCATGTTCTCCAGAGATGCTAAACCAGCATCTTCAGTTCCTTGTTTCCACATATAAACTGTCTCTGGATGTACTGAGGACTTTGGGGGGTTTTGAACTAGTATTGGACTTTTTCTAGTTTACTATGTTATCTATGAGTATCGTGTTTACAGGCCTGTTATGCTGCTGCAAGTAAGGATTAATTGTTTCCTTGTCGGTACCTATGAGAATGAAACACTCTTGGCTCTCCTCCCCACACTTGGTGCACATCTGTCTGTACAGTGCCACCTATCTTTTCCCCAGTTCCACTGCGCTCACCCTAGCCCCACTATTCCATCCACAATGGCTGGATCCTCTTCAGAATCCTAAATACTACACTTCTAAATGAAAATGTAACCCTAAATCACTATTCCTTATGGGCATCTGCTATGAGAGAGCGTGGGAGGAGGATTAACAAATCTGGCATTATCCTCCCATGTTCAGGGATCACACTGAGTAATCTAACTGTACAGATGTCCCCACATCTTAAACACAGCAGTGTCTACTATTACTGGGGAAATTATTGTTCCACAGGTGATTAGAGGTCAAAGGGCATATCATGAAATCTCCGTGGTTACATCCTGAGATGTCAGAGTGAGGTCAAACAAAAAACGGTAGGGACATGTCAGAGATGGTCCAAGAGAATTTGAGTGCAAGATGGAAATTAGTAGTAAAGTTAATGAAGTCAGTGAGTTCTGCATGGGTGCAAGAGGTAGCACCGATACAGTCGTCAATGTAGCGGAGGTAGAGTTTGGGGATAGGGCCAACCTGTTGGAGGACATCAATCCTCGACTACTCCCCGAACATGCATGCCCTAAACTCTAGTCATTGCCCATTTAAAAACATCACACTTTCTGGATGTTCCTTTGCCTGCAAATAACCTACTCCGATCAACTTGAGCGAATTTCTGTTTAATACCATCAAAGTTGGTCTTGCCCCAATTCAGAATTGTAACTCGTTGGCCTGCCTTGTCTTTCTCCCTAAAGATAATAGAACAGTGGTCGCTGATCCCAAATGGCTCAGTCACAAATACTTCAGCCGCTTGCCTGTCCCAATTTCCTAAAAGTACTTTGAGCGTTGCCTGTCCATGAAGGGCCCTCTATGTATTGCCCAAGGAAACTTTCCCGAACACTTTTGACAAATTCCACCACATCGAAACCGTTTGAATTATGACTGTCCCAGTTATATTGTGAAAGTTTAAATCCCCTACTATCACAACCTTATTAGGCTTGCAACTAGCTGCAGTCTCCTGGTGAATTTGCTCTACTGATTCCCATTGACTGTGTAATCTTATAGAGGTGTATTGATAGGGTGAATGCACAGAGTCATTTACCCAGGGTAGGGTAATCAGGAACCAGAGGACATAAGTTTAAGATGTAAGGGGAAAGATTTACATCTTCAGGGGCAACGTTTTCACTCAGAAGCTAGTGGGTGTATGGAGCGAGCTGCCAGAAAAGGTAGTTGAGGCAGGTACAAAAACAATATTTAAGAAAAACACTTGAACAGTTTCAGAGGTAGGAATGTTTGGGAAAATGGGTCTAGCTTTGATGCGGTATTTTGGTCAGCATGCATGAGTTGGGCCGAAGGGCCTGTTTCCATGCTATGTGACTCAGTTACTGTAATAAGGATCAGCACCTGTGTATAATTTGCATCTGCTCCTCCCAAATTGTTCAGATTAAATTCATCTGCATGCCCCTGCGAAACTGCAGCCACCTCTTTCAAACAATCTATAGACGTTAGACCAGTCAAGTCTCGTCACCATTTATTTTGAGAGGGAAGTTGTTCAGTGTGGATTGGTGTGGCAGCAGTTCTATCAAGCCCAGTTAAAAAAGTGTTGATCATCCAATAACGTTAACAAAGAGAAGCTTAACCATTCCTGCAAACTGCTGCCAACACAAAGTGAAAAACGTACTTATTTATTCTTCACTCAAGTTCCCTTAGCTCACTCTACCTCTTCCCCTGTTCTCTGCAAATTTAAACATTACCTCAGTTTCTCAGTACTGACTTAAGGTCATCAATCTGAAATGGTGTGTGTGTGTGTGTGTGTGTGTGTGTGTGTGTGTGTGTGTGTGTGTGTGTGTGTGTGTGTGTGTGTGTGTGTGTCTGTCTGTCTCTCTCTCTCTCTCTCTCTCTCTCTCTCCTCTCTCTCTCTCTCCCTCCCTCCCTCTCTCTCTCTCTCTCTCCCTCCCTCCCTCTCCCTCCCTCTCTCTCTCTCTCGATGCTGCCTGTCCTACTGGGTATTTCCAACAACCTTTCTTTCTGCGTACAATCCATGCTTCCTGAACTTTCACACAGACTGGATCCTTCCTGATTCCCAATAAAGACTGAACCACCAAAGAATAGCGGAGCGAATTGAAACAGAAATTGCACAAAACACTCAGCAGGTCAGGCAGCATCCGCAGGAGGGAAAACAGAGCTAATGTTTCACTTTGATAAATTGCTGAATTGGAAATTCAGGTAAAGGCTGTTTAATCGAAAACATTTTTTATGTTTCTCCCTCTCTCCACAGTTACCTGGCGTGTATATTTGAATAGTTTTCAGTGTTTATTTCTGATTTCTGGCATCTGCAGCTCCTTGATTTTCAGTATTATTGTGAATGCCATGATTGGATAATTTGCAGATTATTTGCATGAGATTTGTTTCAGGAACAACCCGTAGATGGACAACAGTTCTGAATTAATGTTAATCCTATGAGACCTGAACATCAAACAAACCTTGAAAAGAGTTTCAGATGCCCAGAGTATTCTCATTGGGCCCTTGTACATCTACATTCATTTATAAGCAAGTCCCTCTGATGCAGGCATGAAGTGTAGTTTAGTTTACTTTATTGTCCTGTGTCCTGAGATTTTTGTTGCGTGCTATCCAGTCAGCGGAAAGACTATACATGATTACAATCAAGCCGGCCACAGTGTAGAGATACAGGATAAAGGGAATAACGTTTAGTGCAAGATAAAGTTCAGAAATATCCAATTAAGGATAGACCGAGGGTCTCCAATGAGGTAGATGAGAGATCAGGACGACTATCTAGTTGCTGATAGGATGGTTCAGTTGCCTGATAAATGCTGGGAAGAAACTGTCCCTGAATCTGGAGGTGTGCGTTTTCACACTTCTGTACCTCTTGCCTGATGGGAGAAGGGAGAAGAGGGAGTAACTGGGGCGAGATGTCCTTGATTATGCTGCTGGCCTTGCCCAGGTAACGTGAAATGTAAATGGAGTCAATGGAAGGGAGGCTGGTTTGTGTGATGGTCTGGGCTGCGTCCACAAATCTCTGACATTTCTCACGGTCTTGGATGGAGCTGTTCCAAACCATGCTGGATGCAACCCTAATTCACAGGGGCACCAGGTATACCACCAGACCACCAGACTAAACACAATTTGTCCATTTTCCTTTCCTCCTTCAACAAACAATGGCCCACTGAGTGTTACAGAAGCATTTCTCTAGAACAGGTTATCATGTATGCAATTAATATGTCACAGTGCAGTTTGCAGTAAGTTTTTTGGAAAGCCACTTCTTTATGCTATCATCCATATACAAATCCTACCAGGATCAACATTTTAAGACCGATACCGCAGAATAAAAGGTGATGTATACAAGCTCATAGAAGTGTTTTGTTCTGGCGATTTATAACATTGGATGAGGATTAATATCTCATAACCATGTGGAGTGAAATGGAGATTAATTTCAAGGACGTTGATTGCAAATCAAATATTATTCAGAACAAGAGGGGAAACCCCACTGTTCTTCATTAAAACAGTATCTCATTACATTTACCTAATTCCTTGTTTGAAACAAAGTAATGATGACTCTGCATTAATGTGCCATGCGAGAGAATTTGCTCAGGACCATGAACTCTGCATCCATAACTTTCTGATGCAGAGAGCAGTGTTATCATGTAGATGTACTTACTAAAGGAATTCTGTGAAGACGGCGTTGTAGAAATACATAATGATCAATATGACGAAAACAGTTCTATTTTAGGGCACACAGCATCTCAATTGTCTTATGATGTTCTATGAGAACTGATGGCAATTCTACTCAGCCACGTGAAAGGCTTTGCACACTTGTTTGAGGGATTCGTTGCTCTGTGCGCATTTCTCTTTCGAAATCAATCAGCAGGAAGAGAACACAAGATGCTGGAGTAACTCAGCAGGACAGACAGCATCTCTGGAGAGAAGGAATGGGTGACGTTTCGGGGTCACTTGCCCCACACTCTAACGATTCGGGCTCGCCGCATATTTATGTGTGCACGTTTCATGTATCCCTCTACAAACATTTATATCCTGTGACTACTAAGTTTGCCGTGTGAGTTTCTCCCCATCCACAAAATCAGAACTGGTTGGCACAGTCAGAACATTCGGCATGAGATCGCCTCACATAGAAACATAGAAAGTAGATGCTGGGGTAGGCCATTCGGCCCTTTGAGCCAGAACTGCCATTCATTATGATCATTGCTGATCATCCAGAACCAGTACCCCATTCCTGCTTTGTTCCCATATCACTTGATTCTGTTAGCCCTAAGACCTATATCTAACTCTCTCTTGGTTTTCACCAGATATATTGCCTGACCCACTGAATTACTCCAGCATTTGGTGTCTGTCTTCAAGAAAGATTATGTAGGTGCAAACATTCTCGCAAACATTCCCTGATTTAAACCTCTGCTAGCAAAGCACAGTGGCGGTAGCACCTGGCTGCCTACAGGGCTTGCCAGGACACATTGATTGATTAATTAATTGATTAATTGCTGATTGATAGATACTTTTTTGTCACTGGTACTTGGCACAGTGCAATTCTCTGTTTTGCATACAACACACAAGTATGCAAGGAGTCACCACGTATAGGACGGCGACAAAGTTACAAAAGTATTCAAAAGTATTATAAACCTGATTATCCCTCTTCCTTCTCACCCCCTCCCCCTCCCCCTCCCCCACCCCTCCGCCAAGTCCCCCTTTGTTCTCGGCCACCACCCCCATCCCCCAAGCTGAGTCCCTCTTTGTCACACATGCTCTGCAATGGTGGTGGCTCGGCCAGGTAAACCATGAGCAGGTTGCCCACAGCAGCACACATCTGCACAAATGAATGTCTTGGCACAGCACCTAATTATATATTTCCTCTGACCTCGTGGCTAATAATATGTCAGTTATTTATAGCTCTCCCTGTCAGGGCAGCAACTCTGCCTCGCCTCTCATTGATGAAAGCGATTTTTTATTAAGCTTTAAGAGTGAGAGAGAAAGTTTTCCTTGTGACCTCCTTAAAGGTTTTCGATGTCACCAGAGCTGGAGGGCTTGAATTATGAGGAGTAGTTGAGTAGGCTAAGGCTTTATTCCCCGTAGAGGGGGTGGGGTGACCTTGGAGAGATGTATCAAATCATGAGATGCATGGATAAGATGAATGATCTGAGTCTTTTCACCAGTGTTGAGGAGTCCAGAACCAGGGTGCATAGGTTCAAAGTGAGAGGGGGAAGATTTAAAAAAGACATGAGGGGCAATTTCTTCACAAAGAAGGTGATGCATAGAGGAAGCTGTCGGTGGAAGCTGTCGAGATGAATACAATGGTGATATTTAAAAGACATTTAAACAGGAATGGATAAGGAATGTTTAACGGGTTATGGACCAAACACAGGCAAATGGAAATAGCTCAGTTATAAAACCTGGTCAGGACAGACACGTTGGGCCAAAGGGCCTATTTTCCTACTACCTGTATATAACTCTGACTAAATTCTAGGCGCACCAAAGGAGAGGAAACTCACTTTTTTAGTTCCTTACCAGGATTTTGTTAGCACACTCATGAACATCTCAAAGACATGTGAAGAGGGTGACAATAGACAATAGATAATAGGTGCAGGAATAGGCCATTCAGCCCTTCGAGCCAGTACCACCATTTAATGTGATCATGGCTGATCATCCACAATCAGTACCCCGTTCCTGCCTTCTCAACATATCCCTTGATTCCGCTATCTTTAAGAGCTCTATCTAACTCTCCCTTGAAAGCATCCAGGGAATTGGCCTCCACTGCCTTCTGAGGCAAAGAATTCCACAGATTCTGAATTCTTAAACTGTGGTCCCTGGTTCTGGTCTCCCCCAACATCGGGAAAATGTTTCCTGCCTCTAGCGTGTCCAATCCCTTAATAATCTGGAGAAGGGTTTCGGCCCGAAACGTTGCCTATTTCCTTCGCTCCATAGATGCTGCTGCACCCGCTGAGTTTCTCCAGCTTTTTTGTGTAACCTTAATAATCTTATATGTTTCAATACGATCCCCTCTCATCCTTCTAAATTCCAGATTATACAAGCCCAGCCACTCCATTCTATCAACATATGACAATCCCGCTATCCCGAGAATTAACCTTGTGAACCTACGTGGCACTCCCTCAATAGCAAGAATGTCCTTCCTCAAATTTTGAGACCAAAACTGCACACAATACTCCAGGTGTGGTCTCACTGGGGCTCTGTACAACTGCAGAAGGACCTCAATGCTCCTATACTCAACTCCTCTTGTTATGAAGGCCAACATGTCATTAACTTTCTTCACTGCTTGCTGTACCTGCATGCTTACTTACAGTGGCTGATGACTCTTAATGTTTGTTATTTGAGGACACTTTAATGGGACATTGTGGTCAGGAGCACCAAAAGAGAGTGGCATCTGTAGGAAGACATTTCCACCACTCTTACAATCTTTTGAGGTAAAGTTGTCCCTCGGTCCAGTGAGCAGAGCTATTGCCTCTCATGTCCAGCCAATGATGTCTTGTCCTGACCTCCCATTACTGTTCCCTGCAGTCACCTCCGGTCAATCCCTCAAAGTTGTGGGTTGGGAAACTAATTGGCTACTGTAAATCGCCCCTTATGTGTGTAGATGTGTGTTGGCATCTATGGGGAGCTGATGGGAATGTGGGGGGAATAAGATGGAGTGGAGTGGGATTAGTGTAAATGTGAGCTTGAAGATATTACACCCGGTGGGCCAAAGGGCCTGTTTCCTTGCCGTATCTCTCTGTGACTCTCTAACCCGAGTATTGTGTAACATCCCTGCTGAGACAGCCATAAGCAGTTACTGACCAACAGCTTGTATCAGAGTCACACGTGCACTTGTATTTTACACAAGGGATTGTATCCCAAAGTGATACATACAACTAGTATAATGATAACATAGAACTAGTGTGAATGGCTGATCAATGATCGGTGTGGACTCCGTGGGCCGAAGGGCCTTTCCATGCTGTATCTTTTAAACAATCAATAGGCACATTATAAAGTGCAAATGTTTAGCTTTGTATTAACTTCATAAGCCACTGAATAAAACCCCTGAACTGTGCAAAAATAATTATTAAAGATATACCCGGGTCTTTAGGAAAGTTTGCAGAAGGAGCAATTTGCTGCAAATAAAAGTGTTGAGCCCTGGATCTCCTTTGATTTGCATTGATTATTTATTTTAATGTTAAAATAACATCACATTACAAAATGATGAGAAAACGCGCAGTCTCTTGCCCAGAGTAATGGAATCGAGAACCAGAGGACAGGTTTTTCAGGTGAGGGGGAAAGATTTAATTGGAACCTGAATGGAAACTTTTTTACACAAAGGGTGGTGGGTGTATGGAACGAGCTGCCGGATGAGGTAATTGAGGCAGGTACTATTGTAATCTTTAAGAAACATTTGGACAGGTACATGAGTAGAATAGGTTTAAAGGGATATGGGCCACAGGCAGGCAGGTGGGACTAGTGTAGCTCGGACATGTTGGTTGGTGTGAGCATGTTGGGCTGAGGGGCCTGTTTCCACACTCTATGATTCTATGTCTCTATTAGGCACAGATCAAAGCACACGTTATGCACAAGATCAAAGACCCTTCAATCAACACAAAACAATAGCTCTGTCCCCCCAATCGTTTGACGAGCTCTGGGTTCACGACGATCTTTGTGACAAAGATTCTACCATTTATGAAGACCCCAGCACCCAATTCTTTAGCCACCCCTGCTTGGCCGCCACCAAGCACCCACCCTCACTCTCCCGGTCACCAACATTCACCCCAGTGTGTGGGGAATACACTCACACTGCTCTGTATCTGTAATTTAGCACTTTCAGAGCTGGTGCCAGAACATGGAACACAACAGCAGAGGAACTGCCCCTTGGGCCCACAATGTCTGCGCTGAACCATATGCCAAGTTAAACTAATCTGCTCTGCATGCACATTATCTAGATCCCCATTCCCTGCATATCTACGTGGGTGCCTACAAGCCTCTTAAACGCTACTATTGTATCTGCCTCCATCACCACCCCTTGCACCCACCACACTCTTTAAAGTTTGCCACTATCACCATATAGTTGTGTCTTCTAGACTTTGACATTTCCACCATGGTGAAACGATTCTGACTGTCTACCCTATTTATGCCTCTCATCATTTTATAGAGTCAATCAATTTGCTCTCCTCTCAACCTCCAACGATGGAATCACAGTCACACAGCACTGAAACAGGCCCAGCACTGAAACAGGCCCATCAGTCCACCACACCAATCTAGCTCCCATCTATATTAATCTCACATTGCAAGGAAACATTGTTTCTCAACACCTTTGAAGCCTTTCAAAAGTAATACACCGCTGATGCGCAAGGTGGCACATTGGAGCAAATTCAGTGACCCAGAAACAAGGAACAGCAGATGCTGGTTTACAAAAGCAATCACAAAGTGCTGGAGTAACTCAGCAGGCCAGGCAGCATCTCTGGAGAACATTTTTAGATGGCGTTTCGGAAGGGTCCTGACTGGAATCGTCACCTAACCACGTTCTCCAGCGATGCTGCCTGACCCGCTGAGTTCATAAATTATAGGAATAGATTTAGGCCATTCGGCCCATCAAGTCTACTTCGCCATTCAATTGTGGCTGATCTATCCTCTCTCAACCTCATTCTCCTGTTTTCTCCCCATAATCCCAAACACACGTACTCCAGCACATTGTGTCTTTTTTCTCAGCGATTCACAGCTGGTTGTCGCAGTCAGAACATTCAGCATGAGATCACCTGACACAAGGAGGAAGAATTATGTAAGTGCTTGGAACAAACATTTTGACTGTTCTGACTGTCTACCCTATCTATGCCTCATAATGTTATATACCTCTATGAAGTCTCCCTTCAACCTCTAATGCTCCATTGAAAACAATCCAAGTTTGTCTAATGCCCTCTATTGCAGGCAGCGTCCTGCTCCCACAGTCAACACATTGTTCCTGAGTTAGGCCAGTTTATTGTTAATCAATAACATTACAGTCCAGTTCCAGGTTCACTCCCATTTATTGTATATTTCCCCATAGAGAAAATATTTGTCTTCAATTTGGATCCACGTCATTAGGTTTGGAGGGTTTAAGGTGAGAGGGGAAGATTTAATAGGTACTTGAGGGGCAGTTTTGTCAGGCAGAGGGTGGCGGGTATACAGAATGAGCTGCTAGAGGGGGTAGTTGAGGAAAGTACGCGAACAGCAATTGTAAAACACCTGGATGGGTCCATGGATAGGAAAGGTTTAGAGGGATATGGACCAAACGCGGGCTATTGGTATGAGCTTAAATGGGGCAATTTGGTTGGCATGGAAAAGTTGGGTCAAAGGACATTTTTATGTGATGCATGACTGCTCTAGTCAATATTGAAAGGGTACTCACACACATCGGGGCCTGGTGAGTACATATCTCACCATTCATTTCCTGACGGTAGACAAAAATGCTGGAGAAACTCAGCGGGTGAGGCAGCATCTATGGAGAGAAGGAAATAGGCAACGTTTCGGGTCGAGAGCCTTCTTCAGACTGTCATTTCCTGACAGTGTTTTCGGATGTCTATGTACATGAAAATGATATAGAATGTGCTGGAGGAACTCAGTGGGTCAGGCAGCATAGGTGGAGGGGATGCATTTGTGGTGTTTTGGGATGGGACCCTTCAGCAGAATGACTGGAATCAGTCTGAAGAAGGTTCCTGACCTGAAACATCATCTGTCCATTCGCTCCACAGATACTGCCTGACCCAATGAGTTGCTTTGAGTTTTCAATCCAGATCCCAACATCTGCAATTTCTTAAGTCTCCATCTACATCACAGTGCTTTAAGGTGGCTCAGTCAAGTATGTATATCACAGTGCTCACACTCATACATATATATCCTTGTTCGTTTAACCACAGGTCTGATTCTAGGTGTGTGTGTGTGTGTGTATATATATATATATATGTATATATATATATAATATATATATATAACTGTACACTGTATTTATGTATGTGTGTGTGTATACTGTGTGTGTATATATATATATATATATATATATATATCTCAATGTTTGTGTGTGTATACTGCATACACATACACATGCATATAGCACCCGCTGGTGTGCATTTAACCTCATGTCTAGGACATACACATAGTACATGTACAGTGCATTCAGAAAGTATCCAGATCCCTTCACTGTTTCCACATTTTGTTACGTTACAGCCTTATTCTAAAATGGACTAAATTATATTTTTTTAATCATCAATCTACACACAATGCAGCATAATAAAAAAGGTGTTTAGAAATGTTTGGAAAGTAATTAAAACACAATGGAAATATCAGATTTACATAACTATCCAGACCCTTTACTCAGTACTTTGCTGAGGCACCTTTGGCAGCGATTACAGCCTCAAGTCTTCTTGGGTATGACGCTACAAGCTTGGCACACCTGTATTTGGGTAATTTCTCCCATTCTTCTCTGCAGATCCTCTCAAGCTCTGTCAGGTTGAATGGGGAGCGTCGATGCGCAGCTATTTACAGGTCACTCCAGAGATGTTCGATCGGTTTCAAGTCCAGGCTCTGGCTGGGCCACTCAAGGACATTCACAGACTTGTTACAAAGCCACTCAAGCATTGTCTTGGCTGTGTGCTTAGGGTCATTGTCCTGTTAGAAGGTGAACCTCCGCCCCAGTCTGAAGTCCAGAAAGCTCTGGAGCAGGTTTTCATCAAGGATCTCTCTGTACTTTGCTGCGTTCATCTTTCCCTCGATCCTGAATAGTCTCCCAGTTCCTGCCGCTGAAAAACATCCCCACACCATGATGCTGCCACCACCATGCTTCACCATAGGTATGGTATTGGCCAGGTGATGAGCGGTGCCTGGTTTCCTCCAGACAGGATGCTTGGCATTCAGGCCAAAGAGTTCAATCTTGGTTTCATCACACCAGAGAATCTTGTTTCTAATGATCTGAGTGTCACTCTAGGTGCCTTTTGGCAAACTCCAAGCGGGCTGTCATGTGCCTTTTACTGAGGAGTGGCTTCTGTCTCGCCACTCTACCATAAAGGCGTGATTACTGAAATGCTGCAGATATAGTTGTCCTTCTGGAAGGTTCTCCCATCTCCACAATGGAACTCAGGAGCTCTGTCAGAATGACCATCGAGTTTTTGGTCACCTCCCTGACCAAGGCCCTTCTCCCCCGATTGCTCAGTTTGGCCGGGCGGCCAGCTCTATGAAGAGGTCTGGTGGTTCCAGTTCTTCCATTTAAGATTGACGGAGGCCACTGTGCTCTTCGGGACCTGCAATGCTTCAGAAATTGTTTTATATCCTTCCCCAGATCTGTGTCTCGACACAATCCTGTCGGAGGTCTACGGCCAATTCCTGCGTCTTCATGGCTTGGTTTTCAACTGTGGGACCTTTTTAGACCGGGGTGTGCCTTTCCAAATCATGTACAATCAATTTAATTTACCACTGGTAGACTCCAATCAAGCTGTAGAAACATCTCAAGGATGCTCCTAAGCTCAATTTTGAGTGTCATTGCAAAGAGTCTGAAAACATATGTAAATGTGATATTTCTGTTAATTATTTTTAATTATTTGACAAAAAATTTTAAACACCTGTTTTCGCTTCTTCATTCGTGTGTATTGTGTGTAGATTAATGACAAAAAAAAGAATATATAATAATATATTATATATTCAGAAAATAAAATCCATTTTAAAATAAGGCTGTAACGTAACAAAATGTGGAAAAAATGAAGGGGTCTGAATACTTTCTGAATGCACTGTATATTAAGCACATATATACATATAAATACATATACCACCAGTTGCCGTGGCAGCCGGTATGCGTTTAGCCACAGGTCTAGAATGAACCGCAAAACATCTACCCTTCTAACCT
This sequence comes from Leucoraja erinaceus, assembly GCF_028641065.1. Taxonomy (NCBI): domain Eukaryota; kingdom Metazoa; phylum Chordata; class Chondrichthyes; order Rajiformes; family Rajidae; genus Leucoraja; species Leucoraja erinaceus. Next base: position 10,712,009 of record NC_073398.1, read on the forward strand.
GCAGCCCAACAGCCCACAGAAGCCCCCAGTCGGACTCTGAGAAACTAAGCATTTCCAGATGTTTCATTTGAATATGTTGCACTCTTTTACCAACAGCTGTTTGCAATTCTGGTCCAAGCCAACAAGTGATCTTAATCATCCAGCCAGACATGACCGGGAGGATAAACGAAGCACAACAGGGAGCAGTCACCGGATTAGATTCCAGATTTGTATATATAGTCCAACGAAGTCGGCAATAATTCTGGGTTACGTTCATGGGCATGAGGGGAAGCAGGCAGTAAAATTGTGGGAGGCAGTGTTAATAAGATTTATATAGTTCGACAGGATTCAAAAATTGATCAAGAAGTAAGACACAGGTTGAAGAAAGGCTAAATTCAATGAGAACAGGTAACAAGATCATTATTTGGAGCAAAATGGCACTGGGCACAAATAATGGAAATCACTCTCAAAGATAATTTGGTCATCGATAGTCCTGGGTCCCGCACATCAAAACTGCAATGGAGGAGCTGAGATATTGAAGTGAAAACCAACACTGAGAAAAAGGAATGACTGAAAACAGCAAAACATGCAAGATAAAACAAGCAGAATTTAGATATTATTAGAGTGAAATGACATAATCAGAATGGTAAAGAATTTTAATGCCACCTTAAGGTAAAAGATTAATTGAAGAAGGTGTTTAATGCAAGATGGAAAAGTATTTCAAGTCATGGGTCATGAAGCGATGATTGTGATACTAAATAAATCTGTTCCTTCAGTTTGTACCAAATAATTTAGGAGGTGGAATTAGTGTTACAAGCGGAATTAGAATTAAAACAAAGAATAAAAATGAATTACTGAAACAAGAAACATCAGCATGAACTGAGGGAATGCATTGACACAGATGAGGAGGCTACAAGTACTAGGATATGAGATACCATGACGAAGTGTAACAGTGTATGTGATGAAAGGCACAACTGTGCTCAAGGGGAAGTAAGTGATAAAGACTTTACGGTAGAGCTTGGTTGGTTTGGATTGGGGTTAGGTTACAAGAATTCTGGACTACTAACCTAGGTATTTTGAAGGATGTTGCGAGGACTCATAGGTTCATAGGTAATAGGAGCAGAATTAGACCATTTGGCCCCTCTATTCAATCATGGCTGATCTATCTTCCCCTCTCAACCCCATTCTTCTGCCTACTTCCCCATAACCTTTGACACTTACTAATCAAGAACCTATCAATCTCTGTTTTAAAAATACGCAAAGAAGTGGCCGTCTGCGGCAATAAATTTCACAGATTCACCACCCATTCATTCTAAAGGTATGTCCTTTTATTCTGAGGCTCGAGGGCCTAAACTATGGGGAGAGGTTGAACAGGCTAGGACTTTATTCCTTGGAGTGCAGGAGGATGAGAGGCGTATTTGTAGAGGTGCATAGGATCATGAGGTGAAAAGACAGGGTAGATGCACAGTCTTTTATCCAGGGTAGGGGTGTCAGAACCAGAGGACACAGATTTAAGGTGAGAGGGGAAAGATTTAATAGGAACTTGTGGGGGCAACTATATCACACAGAGGGTGGTGTGTATAAGTAACGAGCTGCCAGAGGAGGTAGTTGTGGCAGAAACTATAACAACATTTAAAAGACATTTTGACAAGTATATGAATAGGAAATGTTTAGAGAGATATCTTGGTCAATATGGACAGGTTAGACTGAAGGGCCTGTTTCCCTGCTGTAGGACTCTATGACGGTGAGATTTTAGTTCGAATCTTACTTCTGCACTGCTGAATAAAAATACGTAGATATTAAAAAAAACAGGCATGATTAAAAAAATTAATTTCAGTAATAATACTCGAGATTAGATTAGATTATCATTAACCTGTTCAGTGCCACCCCTGAGTATACTCAGGTCATGGCCGATAGTGAAAAAAAAACTTGGCAGTGAACAGGTTACAGACCCCTTGGTTATCTCCTTCAAAGAGAGAAACATGCCCCCCATGTGTTCACAGTACCTCCAGTGTGGCTGCTTCCTCAGTTTAGGGAGTGGGCAACAGTACCACAAAATAAAGAGTTACGATTAATCAGGATAATGGTACAGGTGAGAAGTTGCCATGACTTGTGACAGTGAGAATGTAAGCATACGTTGCTAAAGGGCATGCAATGTACAATAGATTTCTGAAATATAAAAATATTTTTAACATTAGAAATAAAGCAGATGTTCATACGGACCTTCACAAAATAAACGTTGTGCTGCATTAATGGGGACGTGTTGATATGAAGTACAAGTATGATAGGAATGAGGCGTTAGGGTTAGGGCAATAAGTAAGTGGCAGGCAATAAGTAAATGTCAGTACGGAGAATTCTAGTGGATGTTTTATGGATGTGTTCAGGTATTTAGTACAATGAAAATAATTTTTCAAGTGGCAGGAATAATGCAAGTCATTTATGAAGAAGACAACAAGCTACCTCGTGAGCAGGTAGGTAGGTGAGAAGATCACACAGAAGGTGCACAGTGGTGCAGCAGCAGAGTTACTGCCTCACAGCGCCAGAAACCCAGGTTCGATCCTGACCTTGGGTGCTGTCTTTAGAGAGTTTGTACACTCTCAATGTGACTGCATAGGTTTTCTCTGTGTGCTCAAGTCTCCTCCCACATTCCAAAGTCACGCAGGTATGTAGGTTAATTGGCTATGGTAAAAATTGTCAGTGGTGTGTAGTATAGTGCTAGTGTACGGGGTGATCACTGGTTGGCCCGGACTTGTTGGGCCGAAGGGCCTGATTCCGCAATGTAAGATAATAAATTTAGCAGGATAATAAATTTAGCAGGAAGGTATACTCTGGGAAAATGAGTAGTAAGGAGTTGCTTAAGAATTCAGACGGACTGAAAATGAAAAGGTAAGTTTGTAGAAACCCCAGTAGCAAATTATGGAAGCAAAGAATTAATGCTGAACCCGGACAGATCAGTGATTAGATGGAGGTTAAGGTGCAGACCCTCCTAGGGATAAAGCTGCATGTATGTAATATGACCCTGAATACAGATCTATTGTGTGGGGACCTCATAACATTTGTCACTTGGGTAGAACTCAACGTGCTGGAGTAACTCGGCAGGACAGAGAGCACCTATGGAGGGAATTAATAGGTCTATCAATGCCCTCCGCAGATGCTGCCTGACCCGTGGACTTCCTCCAGCACTTTGTGTTCTGCACAAGATTCCAGCATCTGCAGTGTCCCGTATCTCTGCTTGTCATTAATTCGTGGGTTACATTTACTGCACCTTTTTGGCTGAAAGTGCAAGATGACCATGGGTGAAGTGGGGGCATTTGCGATGGAGATGAATAAACTAAGAAAATGTGTTTCTCCTTAACTAATTAGCTTGCTAAAATAATGTCCCAAAGACTAAAAATAAGTGAATTGATTTCACAAAATGAGATTAAAGCAAAGAGAAAATCAGAAAGGACATGAAAACATTTCCTTTCAATAATTTCCCAATAAGAAGTAAAATAAAAGAACTTATTTTACAGTAGTGTTTAACACATATGTAAATTTATGCATGCTATGTATATAAAACATGTATATTTTACTAATTAATGTTCGCCAGCAGAGAAAGTCTAGGACTAGAGGTCACAGCCTCAGAATTAAAGGACGTTCTTTTAGGAAGGAGATGAGGAGAAATTTATTTAGTCAGAGAGTGGTAAATCTGTGGAATTCATTGCCACAAAAGGCTGTGGAGGCCGTTCGTGAATATTTTTAAGGCAGATATAGATAGATTTTTGATTAGTACAGGTGTCAGAGGTTATGGGGAGAAGGCAGGACAATAAGGTTAGGAGGGAGAGATAGATCAGCCATGATTGAATGGCAGAGTAGCCTTGATGGGCCGAATGGCTTAATTCTACTCTGATTTCTTATGACATAACATATATCCCAGAGCTGAACATGTGAAGATTGAGATGAAAGACATAACCCATCGTGGTTCAAATCCAACTCAAGGATACAGCAAGTTCAGACCTTCAAGCAATTTTGATGATTAAGTAAACTGACATGACATTTATGTTCACAAGTTCATAAGTTATACTAGCAGAATTAGGCCATTTGGCCCATCAAATCTACTCCGCCATTCAATCATGGCTGATCTATCTTTTCCTCTCAACCACATTTTCCTCCCTTCTCCCCATAACCCTGGACAACCGTACTAATCAACAATCTGTCAATCTCTGCCTTCAAAGTTCCCAATAATGGCCTCCACAGATGTCTGTGGCAACAAATTCCACAGCTTCACCACCCTAAAGAAATCCCTCCTTATCTCCTTTCTAAAGGTATGCCCTTTTATTCTGGGGCTATGACCTCTGGTCCTAGACTCTGCCACCAATGAAAACATCCTCCCCACATTCATTCTGCCCAGGCCTTTTTGTGAAACTAATCTTTTTGACTATGCAGTCTGAACAAACAGCTTTAGATCGTTTGGTTCAATGACGTGTCTAAAGTTAATAAATAGCAATAAGCAACATTAACATTGACTTCAATATCAGAATACCACAGTGTGTTAACTTTTGAGCACCTTACATTTGGAATGAAAATAATATATGATAAAAGCAAGAACATGGGTAAGTAGAAGAATGAAGATCTTTCGGCGTCAAATAGGTCAGCGTAAAACTATTGTAACTTCCATCTTCAATAAGGTAAAGGAGGAAGGTTGGTTCAAAGACCATTAAAGGGCAGAGGTTGGGGCAATCGCTAAAAAAAAGCAAAGGGCATGCTTGAGAGTTGCTAGGACATTTAACTACCACCCTCTGGGTGAAAATGTTGCCCTTCAGGTTTCTATTAAATCTTTCCCCTCTCGCCTGAAACCTTTGTCCTCTGGTTCTTGATTATGCTATTCTGGATAACGAGACTGTGCATTCACCATATCAATTCCCCTTATGATTTTGTACACCTCTATAAGATTACCTCTCACCCTCCAGTACTCCCAAGAATAAAGCCCCCTCGAGACCTGGCAACATCCTCGTACATCTTTGCACACTTAACAACATCCTTCCTATACCAAGAGGACCCAAACTGAACACAATACTCCAGGCGTAGTCTCACCAACATCTTGCACAACTAGACAAGAAAACTTTATTAATATTTGAGTATTTAAAAACAAATTTAATTTTTTAAAGTCTATTTGTATCTTATTTTGTACTGGATGGGTGATTTTGCTGTTTATAATAAGGGGTGATCGTGGTCCATGGCAAGTTCTTTTTACACAGAGGGTGGTGGTGCCTGGAACATGCTGCCAAGGGTAGTGATGAATCAGATGCGGTTGTGGTGTTTAAGAGGCTTTTAGATGTAGATGTACAAGGAATAGACAATAGGTGCAGGAGTCGACCAATTCGGCTCTTTCGGCTAGCACCGCCATTCACTGTGATCATGGCTGGTCATCCACATTCAATACCCCGTCCTGCCTTCCCCCCACATCCCTTGGCTCCGCTATCTTTAAGAGTTCTATCTAACTCTCTCTTGAAAACATCCAGTGAATTGGCCTCCACTGCCTTCTGAGGCAGAGAATTCCACAGATTCGCAACCCTCTGTGTGAAAAAGTTTTTTCTCATCTCCGTTCTAAATGACTTACCCCTTATTCTTAAACTGTGGCCACTGGTTCTGGACTTCCCCCAATATCGGGAACATGTTTCCTGCCTCTAGCGTGTCCAAACCCTTAACGATCTTATGTGTTTCAATAAGATGCCCTCTCATCCTTCTAAATTCCAGAGTGTACAAGCCCAGCCGCTCCATTCTATCAACCTATGACAGTCCCTCTATCCCGGGAATTAACCTTGTGAACCTACGCTGCACTCCATCAATAGCAAGAATGTTCTTCCTCAAATTTGGAGACTAAAACTGCACACAATACTCCGGGTGTGGTTTCGCTAGGGCCCTGTACAACTGCAAAAGGGATATGGATCACGTGCAGTCAGAGGAGATTAGTTTAATGTCATCATGTTCAGCATAAACTATATAGGTTGAAGGACCTGTTTCCATGCTGCACTATGTTCTGTATTCTATATAATTGCCAGTCAATTTGAAAACAACTCTGTCAACCTATGGGAGAATTTATATGTGAATGTCACTGCTGTCAAGCCCATTCTGAATGAGGCAATAGAAAGTACTTTTCTCGTCACTTGTGGCTTTTTTACATTATCTGCCTTTCTGTCAAGATGTCCAAACTAGATCAGTAGTGATCGTGATCAATACTCCCCTTTCTCTGAGGGATTCTCCCCATGAGTGATGCAGAGAGCCAGCCCCCCCTTCTGCAGACCAGAGCAAAGTTGTGCCTGGACCTCTTGTGGAGTTGTGGGAGATAGATGCTCTTCGGGACAAGTCATTGAAGCAACTCTTTATCTCCTGTCTCGGATGCTGGCAACAGATCATGTGGCACTAATTCAAATCACAGTGTGGTAGCTGTCAGGCCAATATTTATTATTTTATCAGTTTCACACCAACAGACCGAGATTGACAATGGCAGCAAGCATGTGGTAATCCAGACATTATCACAAATTAGCTGCCATAGTCACTCCTCATTAGGAGGTGCAAGGCACTTTGTGACATCAGGAGAGAGGAACAAACAATGTCATATTGAAACAAATCTCTTTTTCCCCTTTATTCTCTCTACTCCTTTCTATTTTTGTGATGACTTGCGCAATGAGTGAGTTTCCTTGCCTTGATTGCTCAACACCCAAACACTGCGGAGATTGGAATTATTTTTGTGCTTTGGTCCTCTCCTGTTCGGCATCACCTGAAAGGGTTTGAGACGACTGCTCTCCCGTGCTTTGTTCGGAGGCAGTAATGAAGACATTTGGAAAGGATTACAGCAGAGTACAAAACAGACACAAGAGAAGCAGCAGCTGGAAAGAATGCTCACATGCCTGTAGCAAAATACAAACTCTGTTGAAACTATTCACTGGCTTCGCTGAATGTCACCTGGCAAGGCACTACACATTCCAATCTCCTAGACCTGTAAAAACATAATCTGTGACATTTCCCTCTCTACTCTCTCAATAAAAGAAAGACACAGAGTGCTGGAGTAACTCAGTGGATCAGGCAGCATCGCTGGGGATCATGGATAGGCGATGTTTTGGGTCAGGATCCTTCTTCAAACCCGTGACATGTTCTTCAAAAATGCTGTCTGACCTGCTGGGTTACTCTGGCACTGTGTCTTTCTATGTATTAACCATTGCATGCAGTTCTTTGTTTCTACGTCAGTAATGAAATTTCAGGTTAGGATCCTTCTTCACATTGAAGAACCTTCTCCCCAAATAAAATAAGGTACGCCTACTATCTCCACACCTCCTCTCTTTTAATCTGCACAGTTCTCAATGGAAAAAAGCTACACCTAATATGATCCTGAAGGCAGTATGCTCTACATAAAGCCTCACCTGTCCTATGTACAGGCCACGTTTGAAATCTTAACTGGGTAGGAGATTGTTCACAGGCCATGATATCGAACACAGTGCAATTGAGAGTGCATCATATTTGCCAAATAAGCAGTATATCTGCCACACTGCCCTCATCAATCTTCTTGTTCACCTTTTTAAAAACTCAAATCAAATATATGCAACATGATTTCCGAAGCATCAAACCATGCCGACTGTCCCTAATCTGGCCTTGTCCTTTCCAAATGCATGCAGATCCTGTTCTGGAACAAGAGGAAGATGAGGGAGGAGACCAGAGATCCAGGGTCAGCCTTCACCAGAGCTACGTATCACCCAATATCCTTGTTATTCAACCAGCCACTTAGAGTACCGTAGTGAATCGCAACAGAGAACATTAGCTTCATACAAGGGGCAGAGGGGTGAGAGGTTGCTCTGCTGGTCTACATGCCATGATTCCCACAGTTACATCATGTTTTGTTTGGTTTGGAGATACAGCATGGAAACAGTCTCTTTGCACCACCTAGTCCACACCAACCAGCGATCACCCATTCACACTAGTTCTATGTTATCCCATTTTCTCATCCAATCCCTACACACCTAAGGGCAATATGCAGAGGACAAATTAACCTACAATCCCACAAATCTTTGGGATGTGGCAGGAAACCGGAATACCCGGAGGAAAGCCTCACGGTCACAAGGAGAACATGCAAACTTCACACAGGCAGCTGCTGAGGTCAGGATCGAAGCCGGGTCTCTGGCGCTGTAAGGCTGCGATTCTACCAACTGCTCCACTGTGCAGACCCAGAAAAGTATTTATATTTATATATATATTCTGAGGCCACCATTGGAATGTAGCTTTCACCATGCAGGTGCACTGAAGTGGCCACTGTAAGTTTGCCTAAGTGGATTTTAGTAACGTATTTGGTGAAAAGAAAAGGAAAAAGGCATGTGATCCAACGGAATGTGACAATATGAATCCATAACTTGCACCATGGAGATGCACAGGTTGGCAAACGTTTTGTGACTAGAATGCCCGTAGCAATGTGTATCACAAGATTTCTTCTGCTTTTGACATTACACGTCTTTGATATAATGTAAAATGTAAGAGGCAAGATGATTAAATATCTCGATAACACAAAAATTAGCCATGAGTTTGATAATGCATAAGAAGTTAATCTAGTTGATGTTGATATCCGAGGGCAGGTAGACTCAGAAATAGTTGCTTTCCGAGAATTATAACTACTCTTAATTCAAATTCACACATGCACTGACTTCACAGCCCAACACCCGGACTTCCATCTGTATATATGTATATAGCGCCGCAGAATTGTGCACCTATCCCCCCCCCCCCCCTCCCCCCCCTTCTCCCTTCTGTTTTTGTTTTTCTGTTTCTTGTTTTTTGTGCTAAATTGTATGTATGCACTGAGTACGAGCAGCTTTCAGTTTCACTGTACATGTATAGTGACAATAAATTGCATATCTATATCTAGGTGAGGTTGGGCAGAAAAATTGCAAATGGAATTCAAACCAGGCAGGGTTAAGGTTAGGGGTGGCAAACAGAGCAAGATGTAGACAAAACCGGCAGCTCATTGAGATAACACCAGGGAGGGGACAGAGGAGGCTTCCGAAGATCTTGTCAGGGCTGAATCTTTGCCAAGGGAGGAAAGATTGGTGAGGTTCAAGCTGCTCTTTTTACAACAGAGGGGGCTATTTAATTGAGATGCCTTAAATTATCGGACACTGCTTTGGTGAACAGCAAGGACATATTTCCCTTCACTGAGATGTTATGGAACGAGAGCTTCCAAGTGCATCAGTGGGAGATGGCCGGACCCTGATTCATTTAACCCATCTCTTCCCAGTCACCCCATTATTTATTGCTCTGACCACTGATTAAGTGTAAGGTGATGGATGCAAGTCTTTATCTCCACACCAAGCTGATTGTTGTTTGGCATCATTCCACTATCAAAAACCTTCGAACTATATTTGAATATTTCTGATGCAGCATATAAACTAATTGCTAAAGTAACAAGTACATTAAAATAATATTTAGATATTAGAAACTAATTAATGAATTAGAAATGTCACTAGATTAGGGCACCACGGTGGTGCAGCTGGTAGAGCTGCTGCCTCACTGCACCAGAGACCCGGGATCGATCCTGACCTCGGATGCTGCCGGTGTGGAGTTTGCATGTTCTCCCTGTGACTGTATTGGTTTCCTCAGAGTGCTCCGGTTTCCTCCCACATCCCAAAGATGTGCTGGTTTGTAGGTTAGTTGGCCATCTGTAAGTTGCCCCAAGTGTGTAGGGAGTGGATGCGAAAGTGGGATAACATAGAACTAGCGTGAAGGGGTGATCAGTGGTCGGCATGGACTTGGTGGGCCGAGGGGCCTGTTTGCATGCCGTATCTTTAAATTTAAAACCTAAACTAAAATAAAATATAACCAAGCCGTTTATCTTTGCAGTCAAGGTAGGCTTAGAATGAACAGGGATCGCACTGTAGTTGCCAGCCATGACAGGGAGCTGAGAAGATCAATGCAAAGTACGCCTGGCCCCTCAGTGCAGGAACTGCTGAGTCCAGCTCACAAACAGGAGGTCAGGGGTGCTGCCACTTCACCTTGCAATCACTCCACATCTCCACAATGCAATGCAGAAACACAAGAGTCAGGAGCGTTAACTTATACATTGCAATCAGCCACAGTTTGGTCAAGAATGTTTAGTACATTCTAGCCAATGGCTCTTTATTTAGCCCAGGAGGGATCGACGGGCTGAGCAAACCATCCTCCCTTCCATTGAGTCCATCTATACTTCATGCTGCCTTGGCAAGGCCAGCAGCATAATCAAGCAGGGGTTCAGCACCATTGATGCTGCCTGCTGCATTGCCATTGCATTGCACTGCATCCGAGTGGGGCCCTTGATGCAGCAGGAAGTGCGACAGATAAACCCAATGTCCCAGGGCCATGTGGCTGGATCTCTACATAACAGGGATGCAGCATAGAAAGCCTTCTATCAGGATGCATCACAGCATGGTTTGGGAACAGCTCCATCCAAGGTCACAGGAAATTGCAGAGATTTATGGACGTGGCCCAGAATGATATACACATCATTCTCCCTTCCATTGACTCCATCTACACTTCGCGCTGCCTCAGCAAAGCCGCAAGCATAAGCAAGGACCAGTCTCACCCTGGTTACTCCCTCTTCTCCCCTCTCGCATCAGGGAAGAACTACAGAGATTTATTATTCCCTCTCGCATCAGGGAAGAACTACAGACACTGTAGGTGCGTTGATTGCAATCATGTACACTCTTTTTGCTGACTGGATAGCACGCAAGTTAAATGCTTTTCACTGTACCTCTGTACACGTGAGAATAAACTAAACTAAACTAAACTAAACATAGACTCAAAATGCCGGAGTAACTCAGCAGGACAGGCAACATCTCTGGAGAGAAGGAATGGGTAATGATTCGGGTCGAGATCCTTCTTCAGACTAAACTAGACTAAGATTGTATGACTTCAACACCATGGCAGGTAGTGGTGAAGTTGTTCCAGGTACATTGACAGGCCTGCCACAGAGAAAATGAGCTGCCCAAGTATATCATACAGGTTATGGTGAAATCTTTTATCGTTTCTCATTCTAAAATACTATCGACTTGAACTGGCTCGTGAAGAAAAGTGCAAAATCACTGCCCCACTTTAGGGGGCCATTAATGCAGGCGTGACTTTTCATTTCACAGTGGTATGCAATACATTGTCTGATCTTACTGATATCGCCAGTAATGTTCCAAGTATTGAACTGACTGCAGGAGCTGCATAACTGCATTACTGCATCCTGCAGGAGTTGCAAGTCTCTACACGTTGTTCACCCACAAGCACGTTTATGTTACTGCCGATGTCACACCACAAGTTGTGGGATCTCGTTGGAGATGATGATAATATTGGAGTTTGATTTGTAGTATGCGACGGCTGATGGGATGAAAGGTGATGACTAGGGGTCCTAGCCCTTGTTGCGACTTGGAGGAGGGGGAGCAAGAGCGGAACTCTGGGATACATAGGAGACAAGTGTGATTTTATTGCTTCTCGGATATTTGACCTAGCCCATACTGTTCAGAGCAATCCTCAGCTGATACTTCACGTGGCACCACCATGGTTTCATCAGACCTCATCCTACCTCCAGCTATGCCTCAAGGTCTCCTACATTGCGCTGCTCTTTCAACGAGGGTGTGTGTGTTTACAGAACACGTTGGCATTCCTATCAACACCTTGCAAAATGCTGCACAGGAGCCAGAGAGAGTACCTGAAAATACTCAGCAGGTTAGGCAGCACCAAGCTGAGCAGGGTTAACATGCCAGGCAGGCATCGAGTTATTTCTGAACATTTCTAATGAGACGTCATTGATCAGCGATATTAATTGTGTTTCGCCCCGCCCCAAAACTTGCCAGAACTGCTGACTGCTTCCAGCATTTTCTATTTTTAGTTGCGAGTTCCCGCATTTATATATAGTGCTTATTTTCATTCAATTTTCCTGGGAGTGTATTCACTGTTCTTCAATAGATAACCGGTAGGAGATCTATAAATGGCAAATGCTTATCAACAGCTAGCTAATCAATTCTGAACCCAGCTAACCCAGCGTGAAGAAGGGCCCTCACCCCAAATGCCGACTGTCCCTTCCCTCCACAGATGCTTCCTGACCCATCGAATTTCTCCAGCACTTTGGGTTTTGTTCAAGATCCCAGCATCTGCAGTTCCTGTGTTTCCAGCTAATCTAGGTTGGTAATGAAGGTTTTGCTGCATACTAACCGGTTAGTGGAAGATAAAGCCTGTAAAGTCCAATCAGAGATAGTCCAAGGGTCTCCAATGTGGTAGGTAGTATATCAGGATTGCTTCTAACTACCGGTAAGGTGGTTCAGTTGCCTGATTACTGCTATATTGGTCAGGAAAACTCTAATCTGTAGCAGCTAAGTGATTTGAACTGTCCCTTTTGTATCCTGAGGCTGCTCCCGTTCCAAACTTCAACTTCATGGACTGAAAATTGCAAGCATGCAATTCCAGATATAGATCTTTCTAACGAAAGTCATTGGCCTGAAACCAAACTGAATTGCATGCAAATTAAATGAAGAAGTGCGTGGAGATATTTTAATACCATTTAAGAAAAAAGCTGAGATATTTGTTCTGTGCAGTCAATCAAATATAACTCTAGATTTTAGAGGTACAGCACTAAAACAGGCCCTTCGGCCCACCGTGTCCACGTCGGCCAGCAATCACCCCCATACACGCTAGCGTTATCCCACACCCTAGGGACAATTTACTATTTGGAGCGTGGAGGAAACATGAGCACCCAGGGAACACTCACATGGTCACAGGGAGAACATACAAACTCCGCACAGACAGCACCCGAGGTCAGGATCGAACCCGCATCTCTGGTGTTGTAAGGCAGCAACTCTACTGCTGCACCACTGTGCTACCCTTACTAGCACACTTCACTTCCCTCTGATGCTGCCTGACCTGCTGACTATTTATTGCCTTTGTGATTTTATTTGACATGAAGATGATGGGTTTAAATGTCCCACATATGGCTCCATTGACAATGTGATGTACCTTTATAACAGCACAGATTACATTTAAGGTTAGGATACATACCGATGCTAATGGAAAACGCACCAGTGATCAGTAAAGCGCATTAGCCGTAATTTGGTCTTTATTGAAAGATACAACATGGAAACTGGCCCTTCGGCCCACCGAATCCACGCTGACCACCGATCACTCATTCAAACTAGTTCTGTGTTATCCCGCTTTGTCAACCACTCCTCACATTCCTGGGGCAATTTACAGAGGACTAATTAACCTACAAATACGCACGTCTTTGGGGTGTGGGAAGAAACCAAAGTGTCACAGAGAGAACATGCTTTGTATAGACATCACCCGTCAGGATCGAACCCGGGTCTCTGATGCTATGAGGTATGCCGTCCAATATTGCCAGCTTTGTGTACTAGTCATGTCTCTACTATTTATTTCATTCCGCTTACACGTTTTTCCTCTACCTGCTAAATTTTTGTACGGTGTCCTTGAGACTCTTGAAAGGCACCCATAAATAAAATGTATTATTATTATTATTATTATTATCATCACTGGAAATGTAACTTTGTCTTAAACTGCTTTTAGCACTACAATCCCAGTGCCTTTAAATTCTCCACAGAGATAAATCTTTCACTCACTTTTTGTGTGTGTATTCTGTGAAGTTCCAGTATAACTTCAATGCACCCTCTTCCAGTTACTGAACACCAATCACATTGTAAAGCAATAATGTTCGTGGTGTAGAACACACTCTATGGGTGTAGCTGCAACTGAACTGTGGATATTGACATACGCGAAAGTTGGGAGGTTCTCAAGAAAAACGATTAATCACATCAGTCCGTGCAGCAAATGAGGTCGGATTTCAAACTAAAGGCCGCGAACAAAGCCAACTCAATCATGTAAACCTTGCAGTTTATGAAATATGAACTCAAGGCATGATATAGATCTTTGCACAACCCACTTGATAAACAGAACAAGCCACAAATAGGCAGCTTAAAGGTGTTTGCAATGAAAAGTTAAAGTTCCTTCAGATTTTACCTCACTTTTTACCTCACTTTGTGGCGATTTGTTTGTGTTCCTTGCATTTTCACGATGGTAGCATGTTGTGAGAGACCGATTAAAATGATGGGAGGCAACGCAGAGAGGAAATGCTAAGTGGGGTGGCAACTTTAACACTATGCAAATGATATGTGAAAGAAGCAATGGTTGAAGTAAATAGGGCGGGGCTGCAATAACATCATACTTCCGGGGAGTCATGCAGCCTTGTGTTTCTCAGACGTTAAGTGCCCAGCAAATAACATCCTGTCAAACAAAATCATTGCCTATTCTTGTGGCTGCTCTGAGGCACTTTTCCAGGGAAATTATCTTCACCAACTTTCCTTAAGGGAATCCTCTGGAGTTCAGCATCCCCTCATCTGTGTCACCCACTAACCTGTGCCCACTCTCTCATCTGGTACCCAACTTTCACCTGGCACCCACCCCCTCACCTGGCACCCACCCCCTCCTGGCACCCACCCCCTCGCATGGCATTCACCCCCTAAATTGGCACCCACCCTCTCACCTGGCACCCACCCCTCACCTGGCACCCACCCTCACCTGGTGCCTGCTCTCTCATCTACCCACCCCTCACCTGTTCATCCTCACACCTAGTGCCCATCCCTCACCTGGTGCCCACCCCTACACCAGGCCCCCACACCCACACCTGCCCACCTCCTCATTGAGCCTCTCCTTACCTGGCGCCCACCCTCTCACCTGGTGCCTGCTCTCTCACCTGGCACCCAGTCTTTCACATGGCACCCACCCCTCACCTGGCACCCACCCTCTCACCTGGTCCCTGCTCTCTCATCTGCCCATGCCCACCCGTCAACCCGCACACCTAGTGCCCACCCCTACACCAGGCCCCCACACCCTCACTTGCCCACCTCCTCATTGAGCCTCTCCTCACCTGGCGCCCAATCCTCATCTTGTGCCTACCCCCCTCACCTGCCTCCCTCACCTACTCACTTGGCACGCACCCCCTTCACCTGCCCATTCCTCACCTGATGCTCACCCCAGCTAATGTCCACCCCCCACCTGTGTCCACCCCCTCAACAGCAGCCCACCCTACACAAACACTCACACTGTACGTTCCAAGCAATGGCGACGCCTTCTCACCTGGGCCGGTGGGACGGTCCAGTGTCGACGTGCCCTTATTGTAATCACCTTTTGTTGAGGAGTGCAGAGGTGTGGGGCGCGCAGATCTTTGGGGGACTGTTAGATTCTCAACCTAATTAATGGGGTGGGTTTACAGCACTACGCCACCTGACAAACGAAACGGAAGTAGTCTAAAACTTGTTAACCCGGTTCTTCTCACTGAATAACCAACATGTAACCAACGCGAACACAAGGACCTGCACATGCTGGGATCTTAAGCAAAACACGAAGTGCTGGAGGTACTGAAGAAGGGTCCGGACCCGATACATTATTTGTCAATCCTCTCCACAGATGCTGCCTGACCTGCTGAGCTTTTCCAGCACTTTGTGCCTTTCTTTGGTAAACCAGCATCTGCAGTTCCTCGTTTCTACACTTAAAGAGTTTCTGTCCGTGTAAAAGGTGGAGCGCTCCTCACGCCCCCTCACTCAGACCCCCGCAAGAGACGAATATTTAGATGCACCTCGGCCCCATTCAACATCATCGCGACGCACGAGGTTATAAACATTCTGATTATAAAGATTCACACTAATAATACCGGGAGATAACGGAGTCCCAAATCTGGAAATGTGCATCCTGAGATCCATCAGGAAAGGGGCGGAGATCCAGGTGCTGTCTACATGTCTGTGGTTCAAAGCTCGGGTCCTCGTGATAGTAACGTGGCCATATCCCCGTCTACCAGCGACAGGGCTCCCTCCCTTGCGATCTCTGACCTTGTCCTTGCGATCACTGTAACTCCAGTGAATGTTTATGGCCTTCCGGATCCTGAGCTTATGTTTTCTTTAACTCCGCAACCCCAAAGAACGCTCCGGATTTTTCGGGTGTTGTCGGAACTTGTCGCTGATGCTGCACCTTCATAGAAAGTGATTGTGATTCGTGGCTTTTGTTTCATGTCTAACATTATATATGACGTTGGCCGCGCGGGAGGAGAGAGGAGCGGTTCAGGAACATTTGCATTGGTTCACATACAAAAATAAAGTTGCGTGCGAGTGTGCGTGCGCTATATGTGTGTGTCTGTGTTTACGCACGTGTATGTATGAGTGTGTGTATACGTGAGTCTATGTGTACAGGTGCGTGTGGATGAATGTGTGTGTGGCTGCAAGTGTGTGAGCATGTTTGTGTGCTTGTGCGTATATGCAAGTGTGAGTGTGTGCATGTGTTTGTGTGTGCACGTTTGTGTGTTCGTGTGTATGTGTGTATGTATGTGCATGTGTTTGTGCATGTTTGCATGTGTGTCTGTGTGTGCACGTGATTGTGTGTGAGTGTGTTTATGTATGAGTTTGTGTGTATGTGTGTGCATGTGTTTGTGTGTGTCTGCATGTTTATGTGTGTGTACGTGTGTTTGTGTGTGTGCATGTTTGTGTGTGCTTGTGTTTGTGTGTATGTGTGAATGTGTTTGTGTGCACGTGATTGTGTGTGTATGTGTGCATGTGTTTTCGTGCGTGCATGTGTTTGTGTGCGTGTGCATGTGTTTGTGTGCGTGTGCATGTGTATGTGTGTGTGCATGTGTTTATGTGTGCATGAGTTTGTGTGTGTGTGCATGCTTGCGTGTGCATGTGTTTGTATGTGTGTATATGTGTGTGCACGAGTGTGTATGTGTGTGTGAGAGAGAGAGAAGGGTCTCTGGTGCCGCTACCTATTTTTGATCTTTGACCTTTTGCTCTCCTTATTCCCAGTCATTCCTCAGACTGCCTGCTCACGCCGCGAGGCTAGTGGCGAGTCGGGTAAAGCCCGGGCCAAGAGCTGTCTCTGGAAACATTGTGGGTCCCTCCTGGCAGAGTTAAAGCGGGGTGTGAGGTCGAGGAGACGCCGCCTTGAACAGTGACTCGATTCTGCTTAATCGTGTAGATACAGCCATCACTGGCCTGACCACAAAGCGACTTCAGGTAATGACTGGAACTTCTCGTTGGAGTTCCCCCAGTACACACATCCCCGGGGGAGCGGATCCATTCGGCTGTGCAAATGTTTCTGACCACCCGCACCTCCCCATAAATGGGACATCAAGATGGGGCGGAGCTGGGAGAGACGGGGAGAATGAACTGGGAAACCCTGACTGAAGAACCAAACTTGGATGAGTTCAACAAGTCAGGACAATCCTACCCCATTCCCCACTGATACTCCCTGACTCGTGGCTAGCGTTAGAGTTGTAGCGCGGTCCAGCACAGATACAGACCCTTCGGCCCGCCATATTCACACTCCATTATGTTGAAGGGTCTCGACCAGAAACTGCGCCTGTCCATTCCCCTCCGCAGATGCAGCTTGGCCCGTTGACTCCTCCAGTGTTTTACTCAAGATTCCAGCATCTGCAATTCCTCGTGTTCCCATTTTAATTGCACCGTGTCCCGTGTCTATACCCGGCCCGCTTTCTCGCATATGGCCCGATGCCTGGGGGCGATTCTAACGTCAAAACCCGAATCGAAATCATCTCGCATGTGTGCTGTAAGTTTCTCGGAGGTTTGTTCGTCTCATCTGCGACGGTTCTCATAGTCACCTGGCGCGGTCCTCAAGTCCTGCAAACACCACGAGAGGGGAAACCAGTCCCGGTGGGATGGTTGGACGAGCCATCAAGAGCAGACGTCTTCCCGCTTGTCCCATGTGGCTGTGTGGGCTTGGTAGTTCCTGCCCCGGTCACGGCGGGTTGTGACATCCTTGCACTCTACTCATCTCCGTCTACAGGAGACCAGGGTTTGTGGGGAGAATGGGGCTGAGATGGAAAGATAGATCGATCATCCATGATTGAATGGCGGAGTAGACTTGATGGACCGAATGGCCTAATTCTGTTCCGATAACTTATGAACGTGACCTTCAGTGTACTTGCCCCAGTACACCGGCACTGATAGGCGTGCGCTCCGTCGCACCAACACTCCGTCCACCCTGTCGCTCGGACCGACCCAGTCACTCCGGCTGTGGAGCAACGTGGAAGTGGGGCTCCGACCTTCTACAACTCCAGGACGGGCCTGGTGTGTCGCATGTGGAAGACAAGACGTTCTCCAAAGTCTATGTTCGATGGATGCTCTCAATAAGGACCGCACCCTTGCCCGCAGAGCTGCTGAACTCGGAACTGGTTTCACACCAAGCTGTGAAGGACACTCCACTGGTTTCAAGGACGAGTCGCACCCTGGCCACTCCCTCCTCTCCCCTCTCCCCTCGGGCAAAGGGTACAGACGTGTGAAAACGCCCCCCACCCAGACTCATTGACAGTTTCCTCCCATCTGGTCTCAGGCAACTGAACCACCCTACCAACAACCAGAGAGTGGTCCTGAACTACTATCTACCTCATTGGAGACCCTCGTATTATCTTTGATCGGACTCCACTGTCTTTAACTTGCACTAAACGTCTGAAGGATCTCGCCAAGAAACGTCTCACCAGAGATGCTGCCTGTCCCGCTGAGTTACTCCAGATTCTTGGGCCTGTCTTCGGGTTAAACCAGCAGCTGCAGTTCCTTCCTACACCTTCACCCTCACCTACACAATCATGTATTGTCTTTCCGCTGTCTGGCTAGCACGCAACGAAAGTTGTTCATTGTACCTCGATGCACGTGACATTAAACCATCTATCCATCACCCACCCAAGACACACTAGCTTCTCGCTTTCCCTCAACAAACAGCTAACAATGGCCTGTTTCCTTCATCGTCGTTACTTTTTTTGCATATCATTCATCCATTGTTCTCTATCTCTCCATATCATAGTCTATACCTCTCGTTTTCCTTATCCCTAAGCAGTCTGAGGAAGGGTCTCGACCCGAAACGTCACCCATTCCTTCTCTCCAGAGATGTTGCCTGTCCCGCGGGGATACTCCGGCTTTTTGTGTCTAAACTTAACGCGTAAATTGAGATTGCCACGGAATGTTAAAATCGAAACTACCCTCAAAGAGAAGTCAAGTCCAATCCTGGCCAAACTTGTCTAAATGGAAATTCATTGCCGGAAACAAGGTATGCGATTATCCTGGGAGTTTAATGGCAAGGAGTCGGCTACCAATGTGCAGCAAGTCCCATTGCCATCGGAAACATTTGTAGACGCCCCCAAACACTTGGTTAAAAGCATGAGATATGTTTACCCCGAGCAAAGACTTTCAGCAACACTGTTCACTACTCGGGCTGTACACGGAAAGGATGGATCTCGCCACTTATAAACACAAGCGATCAAAGGACGGTGTGTTGGCGGAGAGGGTGGCAATGTGTCGGGGGCGACAGGAGCGCCACTTCTGCCCAGTCCAGAGTAGCCCCATGGACCGGGCTACTGCTCCCGGCACCGGCCACCCAGTCTCCGCCGATCGGTTCCGGAGTTGGAATGCAAAGCTGAAATTACTCTGCGCCAGCGGGTAACCGGCCCGGGGTGGTCTCTGGCGAGAGAGGGGGAGAGATGGAGGGAGGGGGAGGGGGGGGGGGGGGGGGGGGGGGGGTAATCTGTAGACTGGCCCATTAAATGTTAAACTTCTCTAAAACACTGGGTCGTGGCGCGGAGTTGAACTGCTTTGTTCCACCGCAGTCATTCGCCGCGTTACTGCGACGAATTTCGATCGCACAAAACTTATTGAGACAACTTTACCGAGGGGGTGGAGATAAAAGCGGTGCGATGTTTTTTTTTACGGGACCAGCCCATCTAGAGGCCTCTCTCTCACCCTCGGTCTGTCTGCACCCCCCTCAGCTTCGACAAATTCGCCCTACAGGTTTAGTAAATGCTAGTGTTTGTATTTCACAGTTTGGGGCGCGCCATCGCTCCCGGGGAGTTGGCCGATTGTGTTTAGAGTTGTCCGGGCAGGCGCGATGATAGAGTAGGTTCTGCAGTCTGGCAGAAGCGGAGCGGGGAACGGCCGCCGTTTGCTTGTAGCTGTCAGGCTACAGAGCCTCGTACATAGCCCTGCGGACAGAGCGGCTCCTCTCCTCTCTGGCGAAGCTGCGCCCTCCGCCCTTTCCTTGTACCACAAGACTTTCCCCTGTATCCACCCCCACCCCCTCCCTTCCTCCCCCACCTCACCCAGAGTACTGCGACCTTAATCCAAACCGTATGTTTCCCTGCGCGGCTCTGTACATTCCAGGCGCCTCCGTGTAGTGAGAATACACATCTAGCAAACCAAATTCCACCGCAAAATAAGAAACATTTGGCCGCGCTGCGGACTTTGCACCTTTTTTTTTACACTACAACTTTTCACACCCTGGCGGCACAAAGCTACACAGGGAAAAGTCCTTACCGTGACAGAATTGACCATGGCATCCGGATAAAGCCGTGGATGCCCAGATACATGGATGGAGGTCGCCTTCACTTCTCCAAGCGGCTGTCCGGACCGAGCTGACCACGGCTCATCTTGTGGACGAGTGTGAGAGAGTGAGTGTGTGAGGAGAGAGAGAGAGAGAGAGAGAGAGATGTGGGAACGGCGCCGCTCACCACCAACCAGTCAGATGGTTCTCTGCTCTGAATATTAACACACAAGTTGCCGTGACCTTTAACGTTTGACTCCGGCGCAACTTGGGCCAGGGAGAAGGCGCCGACAACCGCTGTCCCGGGTACTGATCGGCCGTCCTGACCGCCTCAACGGGCCAGCCACGCTCGCTTCTGAAGAAACATTGAAGCATCCCAGATCCGCTCGGCGGAGACTCGGAGAGGAGCTGTCCGGTGCAGCCCCGGGTTACTGGCGGTGGGAGGGTGCAAACTCAGCCGCTCTCCTTCGCAACCATCCACATACTCTCATTATTCAGCAGACATGGGGGCGAGCGAGGCTGCCGGCAGCCGCAGGGCGACGGGTGAAATCCACCGACCGACTGTCCTTCCCTCTGCCTCAGCGTCCCGGCGCTAACTCTCGCCTCTCCGCCTCCTCTGTGCCGGCTCTGTCCTCGCCCTGTCCCCTCTTCAGCCGCTCCACTGCGCGTCTCTGCTCTCTCCCCCACTGCCCCTTTCTCTGTCTCTCTCTGGGCCCCTCTCTCTCTACCGCCCCTCTACTGGTTTCCCTTGCCGTCTCTGCCTCTCCTGCCCTTCAAATCCGCCCGCCCGCCCGCCTCTTGCCACACCCAGCCCTCCCTCCCTCCCTCCCTCCCTCCCGATTAACTCTCTCTTTCCCCAAATTCTCCTTGTCAGTCGCGCTCTCTGCCTCTCCCTCTCTCCGCGCTTTGGCAACCGCTCCCACCCTCGATCACTTGACGGTGGTCACCTTTCTCCCTGAAGAAGGGTCCCAACACAAACCGTCTACATGTCCTTTCCCTCTGCACATATGCTGCCTGACCCGCCGAGTTACTCCAGCACATTGTGTTTTGCTCAAGACTCCAGCATCTACAGTTCCTTATGTCTCCACCTTACTCTCTCGGTCTCTCTCACCCTGACACACATCGCCACAAATGTCCAAGAAGTAGTGGGAGTGAAGGAGCCGTTTCCCAGTTGCATTGGGCACCGCTGAGCAAGGACAGATCTCCGCTAGCGACGAGCATTGCTGCGCTCTGCGCGAAGAAACCTTCTTTGTCGACAGGACCTTTCCCCTTAGACCTCCTCTGCATGTTCTTGCAGGTTAGGCAGAAAGATGACCGCGTTTGGCCCTTTTAGAGTTTGTACCGGGCAAACTCTGAAACCCACTGCCAGTAAATGGGAGAATGAGAAGTGACCGCTTCCTACTTTTCACCTCGACCCGGGGCCCCGCGTTACCGGGTCGGGTAGGGTCGCCGCATGCACCTTCAGCCGCCGTGCCAGTAACTCACCGCCTCGGTCACCGCCTGCACTTGCACAGATATGTCAGTGACAATGTGACTTGGCAGCCGCGTGGCTAATCTAACCCCGAGCTGCCCCCGGGCCCAGAACTTTATTTATCTCATTGAAGTTTATTTAACTTCGCCTGGGATCAATTTTCAGCAACGATGCCCCAAACATCATTACAATTATTTCGCGACCTGGTCAGGCAATTTAAAACAACTTGTTTTTTTTTTTGCTTGGATAAAGGGAGAGGAATGTCATAACAAAGATAAGACACAAAGTGCTGGAGCAACTCAGCGGGACAGGCGGCATCTCCGGAGAGAAGGAATGGGTGATGTTTCGGGTCGAGACCCTTCTTCAGACTGTCGTAACATTTTGAGACCACTGGATTAGCGGAGACGCCTGTTTAATAGCGCGGGATACGTGATATGGGACGGCCCGGAGACGAGGGCAGCGTTGCCCGGAGACCTCACGGTCCGCGACCGGCCGCCCTCACAACCACACACCCGCCTGCAACAGGATAGGAAGGGTGGCGTGTAAAAAAAGTCACGGATCGCTGTGTAAATGTGTAGTCTTGCAGCTAACCTTTAGAAATCCTGCTGTTTACAAAGGCATTCCCCCATCAAGATGTCTTTAGAACATTAGATTTTATAAGCGGTGATAAATCACATGCCAGCTCCAGTCTGTAGGCACCTGGTCTACAGTATTGTGACGGGGGAGATTTACACGTGTAAAGCAGTCAGGCATTCTCTATAACCAATCAACTACTTTTGAAGGAGGATGTGGTACAGGGAACCGCAAATGCTGGTCTGCAACAAAAGTCACAGTGCTGGAGGCCGGGCAGCATCTCTGGAGAACATGGGGGTAGGTGATGTTTCTTCAGACGCCACGAAGTGCTGGAGTCACAGACTACTTTTGAAGAAAATGTGAAAAGGGAAATCATTCAGTAAAAAGCAAGTTCCAAACATGTGCAAATAGATAGTTTGGGACTTGTTGACGGAGAAGTAATTATTGACACGGACACCGGGGAAACCTCCCTTCCCTTCCACAAGATAATACAATTCATGTATTTACATCCAAATGACAGGATCAATGCGTCTTTATTTAATACCATTCTCAACGAGAGAGATCCCAACTGCACAACACCCCCTCAGTACAACTGGAGTCTCAGTGTAGCATTTAGAGTCATATAGAATCACACAGCACTGAAACAGACCCTTCAGCCCAACTCGTCTATGCCGACCAAGTCGCCTCATCTAAACTAGTCATATTTGCCCGCATTTGTTCCATATCCCTCCAAACGTTCCCTATCCCTGTACCTGTCCAAGTGACCTTTAAATGTAGTTATTATACCTGCCTCAACAACCTCCGCTCGTTCCGTATGCCCTCAGTGTGAGAAAAGTTGTCCCTCAGATTCCTATTGAATCTCTCTCCTCTCACTCTAATCCTTTCACTCTAATCCTATGCCCTCTAGTTCTTGTTTCCCCTACACTGGGATAAATTGAATAGAATTGAATTAAAAAAAAAAATTGAATTGGATAAATGTTATTGGCCAAATATGTATACATACCAGGAATTAGCCTTGGTGCTTTGCTTGCAAGGATAACAACACGATATACAGTGGACAATTAAACATAAAACATTATAATTTAAGCAAGTGAAGTGAAATACCAGAGTAAAAAGAGGCTACAGACTCTGCATTCACCCTATCTTTCACTCTCTTGATTTTATATACCTCTCAGGCTCCTGTGCTCCAAGAAATAAAGTCCTAGCTTACCCAACCTCTCTCCCTATAGCTCAGCCCATCAAGTCCTGGCAACACCCATGTAAATCTTCTTTGCAGTCTACACATTCAGGCCTCTGAAGCCATAGTCCATGGATTCGAAGCAAGTTTAGAAACACGAAACACAGGCACTATACGAGCGCCATAGTGGCGCAACGGTAGAGTTGCTGCCTGACAGCGGCAGAGACCCGGGTTCGATCTTGCCTACGGGGGCTGTCTATATGGAGTTTGTGTGTTCTCCCTGTGACCACGTGGGTTCCTCCTGGTGCTCCAGCTTTCTCCCACATTACAAAGACTTATGTAGAATGAACGAGTGATCTATGGTGAGCACAGACTTGGTGGGCAGAGGTGCCTGTTTCCATGCTGTATCTCTGAAAATAAAACATTTAAAGTACAGACTGTGCTGAGGAAGGCATTTTATTAATTTTGCAGCAGTCTATCTCTACTATTTGAAATTTCCATCCTGGGAAAAAGGTTCTGACTGTCTATCGTATCTATGCCTCACATAATTTTATATACTTCTATCAGGTCTCCCCTCTGCCTCTGGTATTCCAGAGAAAGCTATTCAAGTCAATCCTTCTTTTTCCCTGTCGCTGAAACCCTCTAATCTGGGCATATCTATATATCGGCGAGACCAAGTGATCGTTTCGCTGAATATCTATCTCCGCTCAGTCTGCCATAACCGACATCATCTCCCGATTACTAAACACTTTAACTCCTATAACCATATAACAATTACAGCACGGAAACAGGCCATCTCGGCCCTACAAGTCCATGCCGAACAAATTTTTTTTCCCCTTAGTCCCACCTGCCTGCACTCGTACCATAACCCCCCATTCCCTTCTCATCCATATGCCTATCCAATTTATTTTTAAATGATACCAATGACCTGCCTCCACCACTTCCACTGGGAGCTCATTCCACACCGCCACCACTCTCTGCGTAAAGAAGTTCCCCCTCGTATTACCCCTAAACTTCTGTCCCTTAATTCTGAAGTCATGTCCTCTTGTTTGAGTCTTCCCTATTCTCAAAGGGAAAAGCTTGTCCACATCAACTCTGTCTATCCCTCTCATCATTTTAAAGACCTCTATCAGGTCCCCCCCTCTTCCCCTTTCACACTGACCTTTCTGTCCTGGGCCTCCTCCACTGTCAGAGTGAGGCCCAGCGCAAATTGGAGGTTCAACACCTCATATGGTATGACATCGACGTCTCTAACTTCAAATAACCCTTGCTTTCTCTCTCCCCATCCCTCCCCCTTCCCTGTTCTCTGACTAGTCTGACTGTCCCCTTGATTACATTTTATCTTTGTGTGCTTTACTGCTAGCTTCCCCTAGCTAACAATGATCTGTTCTAAGGTACACAAAAATGCTGGAGAAACTCAGCAGGTGCAGCAGCATCTATGGAGCGAAGGAAATAGGCGACGTTTCGGGCCGAAACCCATTTCGGTTTCATCAGTCTAAAGACGGGTTTCGGCCCGAAACGTCGTCTATTTCCTTCGCTCCATAGATGCTGCTGCACCCGCTGAGTTTCTCCAGCATTTTTGCGTACCTTCGATCTTCCAGCATCTGCAGTTCCTTCTTGAACACAATGATCTGTTGTAATCTTTTCTTGAACTTCATCCCCTTTGATGTCTCGTTCTCAGACCTTACTGTTCTTTATCTCTGTGTCTCCCTCTCCCCTGACTCCCAGTCTGACAAAAGTTCTTGACCTGAAACGTCACCCATTCCTTCTATCCATTGATGCTCCCTGTCCCGCTGAGTTCCTCCAGCATTTTGTGTCTATTATTCCTATAAATCTCCTCCGCACTCTTTCCAAAGCCATACCATCCTTCCTGTGATGTGGTGTTCAGAACTGAACATAATGCTCCAAATGAAACTTAACCAAAGTCCTATAAAGCTGCATCATGACATCCTGACTCCTACGCAATGGCCTGACCTGTGAAGGGAAACATACCATTGGACTTCTTAGCCACTCTAAAACATACGCTGTTGGCTGGCTTTGGTACTCTTGGTAAATGGGAGGTACAGATGTAGAAGATTTCCATTTGTCACCTATTGAATGGTGCTCCAATCCTCTGTTCTTGCTTGGGGATATTTGAATAGAATTAGATTTGAACTTGCAAACCCTGGTGAGATTTAATGGGCTGCTGGATGTGGTGTGATGACCCCTGAAACACCCAACTGAAAAGCACCACCACAAAGCTGGGCAGAGCTATACCAACCATGGGACAATTGAATAATATTTCAATTGTGATTACTTGTTGCTGAAGCGTGCTGCCTCGGAATGGTCATTATTCATGTTTGTGGAGTTTTATTTTTACATATCGGAGTAACATTGATCTAAAAATGGGTTTAAATAAGGTTGTAGTCAGCTGTATCCTTGCTCGCCACTGTTTGAACTCATCCAATGATATATATTAATCTCCCGCTTTGTGGATCGAGTTTAGACGTCTGTTGAGGTGTTTGCAAATGAGAACATAACCTTGGGATGACATTTATCCTGAGCAGTCCCATTATTGAATTGTGTTGTTAGGAACCGCAGATGCTGGTTTAAACTGAAGATAGACATAAAGTGCTGGAGTAACTCAGTGGGACAGGCTGCATCTCTGGGTGACATTTTGGGTCGAGACCCTTCTTCAGACTCCAGTTAAGATGAAGGAGTGAAGTCATTGAAAAGACAAAGGGCATGTGAGGTGTCTTGGGGGTGGGAGATTGCAACCTCCACGTGGTCCACCCTGTTTCATCTAATGCAATCAACCCAACATGCACAATCAAATAAGACCAAATAGAACAAGTTGTCTTACAACTTTAGGCTGTGCACGCCATACACAAGAAGAAGAAGAAGAAGGTGTCTTGGACATAGGTAGGGATGGATTAGACCAGGGGGGAGAGGGTGGAGTTAAGGTATGTGGAAATTAATTTATTGGGGTAGGAGCAAGCAGAAACAATGGGTCTTCCAGGGCAGGTCTGTTTATGGATTTTGGGGAGAAGATAAAACTGGGATGTGCGGAGCTGGGGAATTATAAGGTTGGAGACTGTGGAGGGCAGACAGCCTGAAGTGATAAAACCAGAAATGGTCTGTGAGATTATGGCTTGGTGCTCATCTGTGGGATCATGGTCCAAGGATAGGTAGGAGGAGGTAACTTAGAGTTGGCAACCAGCCTCAGTGCGGTAGAGGTCAGCGCACCAGACTAGCATGGCACCTCCCTTGTCGGCGGGTTTGATGATAATGTCAGGGTTGAGTGTGTGGAGGGCTGAGTGTGTGGAGGGCTGTACCTTCAGAGGGGGTGAGGTTAGAGTAGGTAAGGGGAGTGGAAAAGTTGAGACGGTTGTTGTCACGCGGCAGTTAGAAATAAAGAGATCTAGAGAGGGTAGAAGGCCGTTCTGGGGAGTCCAAGAGTAGGGGGACTGGTGGGGATGGGTCATCACTGGGTGGTGCGGACTCCATCCCTTAGAAAAAGGCACAGAGGCGACGGAAGAAAAGCTCTACGTCATGGCAGACTCAGAACTTGTTGAGGTGGGAGCGGAGTCAAGTCAAGTCAAGTCAAGGCACATTTATTTATATAGCACATTTAAAAAACAACTCTCGTTGGCCAAAGTGCTTTACATTTGTTATAAGAATAGCACAACAAAACAAACTACATACATATATACAATACATGTAGCCCTCACTCAGAGGACGTCAGGAAAGGCTTGGGAGTATAGATAAGTCTTTAGTCTTGACTTAAAAGAGTCGATGGAGGGGGAAGTTTTGATGGGAAAGGGGATGCTGTTCCACAGTCTAGGGGCTGCAACCGCAAAGGTGCGGTCGCCCCTGAGCTTATGCCTAGACCGTGGGATATTCAGCAACCCCAAGTCGGCTGATCTGAGGGGCCTGGAGGTGAGAAGACTTTTTATGTAGGTGGGGGCAAGCCCATTGAGGGCTTTGTAGACATGGAGGAGGATCTTGAAGTTTTTACGGAACCGCACAGGGAGCCAGTGGAGAGAGGCCAGGATCGGGGTGATGTGGTCCCTTTTTCGGGTGCCCGTCAGGAGTCTTGCTGCGGCGTTTTGAACCAGTTGCAGGTGGGACAGGGAAGATTGGCTGATGCCAGTGTAAAGGGAGTTGCAGTAATCTAGGCGGGAGGAGATGAATGTGTGGATGATCTTTTCCAGGTCATCAAACTGGAGGAATTGTTTTATTTTAGCTATCGTCCGAAGCTGAAAGAAGTTAGCTTTTACCACGGCATTGACTTGTTTGCCAAATTTCAGTGCTCAGTCAAATATCACGCTGAGGTTTTTGACGTGAGGTTTGAGTAGTGGGGTAAGGCTTCCAAGGCTGCCTGCTATCATTTTGATTGAGTCCGAGGGGCCGGGAAGGATGACCTCAGACTTACTCTTGTTTAGTTGGAGGAAGTTCTGGGCCATCCAACACTTTATATCCTCGAGGCAGTGGGTAAGGTTAAACAGATTTGATTGGTTTTTGGGCTTCAGGGGGAGATAGAGTTGGGTATCGTCTGCGTAGCAATGGAAGGAAATGCCGTGCCTTTCAATGACTTGGCCTAAGGGGAGCATATACAGGGAGAAGAGAATGGGGCCAAGGATGGAACCTTGTGGAACCCCACAGCAGGGATTAGCTGGGGAGGAGAATGAGTTGCCTATGTTAGTCGAGGGGAACGAAGGTGAGGCTTTTGTTGAGGACAGACCATTCCTATCGGAACGGTGGGGGGGGGGGAGTGGGGGTCGGGGGGGATGGTGAAGACACGACAAGGGTGGGGGTTGGGGTCGGAGGAGTGGAGGTAAGTGGATGGAGGTTGAGCGTGGTCTGGTGGGGGGGATGGTGGGTGTTCAGAGAAGAGGGGGGAATGAGGACCAGTGTATGGATGTGGAGTAGCTGGGGCCACCTGGCTAAAAGAGGGGGAAGGGGAACCTAGTGGAACCCACACTGTGGTTCCCTGTAGGAGGGGAGGAGCAGTCACAACACCTGGTGTTGGAGTCTGCATGATGGAAGCTGTGGGCCTGGTGCTGGGCCTGGGACTCAGGTGAGGTGACAGTTCCGGCCTGCTGGTGGGCGATGGAGATTCAAGGGTCGGTGGAGTCACTGATGGAGGCCCGCGGGGGGCTGGAGCAAAGGTACAGGTTGGCAGACACAACATCAGTCCCGGTCAATGGACAACCAGATGAGCCTGAAGGGTTTCCCTTTCCCCCGACTCTCAGTCTGAAGAATGGTCTCGACCCGGAACATCACCCATTCCTTTTCTCCAGAGATGCTGCCTGTCCTGCTGAGTTACTCCAGCATTTTGTGTCTTTCCTCATTCTTGAATTGACAGAAATATTAAACATTTTTACTGTTCAATGTTTCTATGCAGGTCCTAGTAGTTAGGGGAAATTAATATCAGATGCTATGAAAGGGGCTTGCTATTGTAATCCCTAAACAGGAAAGTATAACCAGTTCCATCAGAGAGAAAAGGCCTCCCAGACTGTGCTGTAACCTTTCCTTTCAGAGCCATTGTCTCGACTTTCTCAACATTACACTTCTGCGCTTATGTCTAATAACATAATCGCGGCGCCAAAAACAAACACACTTGCATTTGGATAACCTCGGAATGGCCCAGAGTGCCTTAGATTCAGTGAAAAGTTTTTAGCAATTCCTCTTGTCCTGCAGAGAAACCCGACAGCCAGATCTCACGAACACCAAGTGGTGGATGGTTACACAAAAAAGCTGGAGAAACTCAGCGGGTGCAGCAGCATCTATGGAGCGAAGGAAATAGGCAACGTTTCGGGCTGAAACCCTTCTTCAGACTGATCGGGGGCGGGGGTGGATGGGGACAAGAAAGGGAAAAGGAGGAGTAGCCAGAAGGCTGGGGGATGGGAGGAGACAGCAGGGGGGCTGAGGAAGGGGAGGAGACAGCAAGGACTAACAAAATTGGGAGAATTCGATGTTCATGCCCCCGGGGTGCAGACTCCCCAAACGGAATATGAGGTGCTGTTCCTCCAATTTCCGGTGCTGCTCGCTGTGGCCATGGAGTAGACCCAGGACAGAGAGGTCAGAGGCGGAGTGGGAGGGGGAGTTGAAGTGCTGAGCCACCGGGAGGTCAGCTTGGTTATTGCGGACCGAGCGGAGGTGTTCGGCGAAACGATCGCCCAACCTCCGCTTGGTTTCACCAATATAGATCTGCTGACATCTAGAGCAGCGGACGCAATAGATGAGGTTGGAAGAGATGCAGGTAAACCTCTGTCGCACCTGGAACCAAGCAATCGTTCCAGGTGCGACAGAGGTTTACCTGCATCTCTTCCAACCTCATCTATTGCGTTCGCTGCTCTAGATGTCAGCAGATCTATATCGGTGAGACCAAGCGGAGGTTGGGCGATCATTTCGCCGAACACCTCCGCTCGGTCCGCAATAACCAAGCTGACCTCCCGGTGGCTCAGCACTTCAACTCCCCCTCCCACTCCACCTCCGACCTCTCTGTCCTGGGTCTACTCCATGGCCGCAGCGAGCAGCACCGGAAATTGGAGGAACAGCACCTCATATTCCGTTTGGGGAGTCTGCACCCCGGGGGCATGAACATCGAATTCTCCCAATTTTGTTAGTCCTTGCTGTCTCCTCCCCTTCCTCAGCCCCCCTGCTGTCTCCTCCCATCCCCCAGCCTTCTGGCTACTCCTCCTTTTCCCTTTCTTGTCCCCACCCACCCCCGCCCCCGATCAGTCTGAAGAAGGGTTTCGGCCCGAAACGTTGCCTATTTCCTTCGCTCCATAGATGCTGCTGCACCCGCTGAGTTTCTCCAGCTTTTTTGTGTAACCTTCGATTCTCCAGCATCTGCAGTTCCCTCTGAAACCAAGTGGTGGATGTTGGTAATGCCCCTGTCCCACTTAGGAAACCTGAACGGAAACCTCTGGAGACTTTGCGCCCCACCCAAGGTTTCCGTGCGGTTCCTGGAGATTCCCAGAGGTTTTTGTCAGTCTCCCTACCTGCTTCCTCTACCTGCAACCTCCGGCAACCACCTGCAACCTCCGGGAACCTTACGGAAACCTTGGGAGGGGTGCAAAGTCTCCCAGGGTTTCCGTTCAGGTTTCCTAAGTGGGACAGGGGCATAAGGCCGCACTTGGAGTATTGTGTTCTGCTTTGGTCACCCTGCTATAGAGGAAGGATGGCTTTAGGCTGGAAAGATAGCAGGGGAGATTTACGAGGATGTGGCCAGGACTAGCGGGTCTGAGCTAAAGGGATAGGTTGTGCAGGCTAGGACCTGGAGCGCAGGAGGATGAGGGGTAATCTCATAGAGGTGAACGCACAGAGCCTTTTTGCTAGGGAAGAGGAAATCAAGAACCAGAGGACATAGGTTTAAGGTGAGTAGGGTAAGATTTAGGATCCCAGATAGTTATCAGATCCAAGTTGACAACTTCATTCAAAGGACATCATCGGGCATTTACTGCTCTCCCTCTGTCCATCTCCATTCCAGCACAAATGACACATTTGTGCATCATCCCTGTGAATATTTGTTCAATTGGCTGCTTAATTTGGAGTTTGAATGGACACATTTTGTTATTCTAGGACGATAAAACCATACAAGAAAGAGAGGGACAAAGCTTAAAGGATTCTCCGTAGATTCGGAAAAAATGAGAGGCCCAAGAGAGACTGCAGATTCTGTTTAGTTGGGAACGTGACCTACAGTGACTGAGAGCTCATGGATTCACTCAGCTGGTTTAAATTAACAATTTAGCTTCACAGCAGGCAGTAATACAACCCTGATTCCGTCGTTAATCAATACTTCCTTTTGGTATCAATATACCACATTGTTTGCTCTTTGCTCTTTTCCCTCTCCTCCTCCCTCTTCCTCTTCCACTCCCTCTCATCTTCCCGAATCCACGGCAAAGCATGCAACCCTCCGGCTGCTTGGTGAATGTTATTCAGGTCTCAAATCATTGAGCAGAGATTTGGTCAAGGAGGACAGTCGGCAGCAGGACAACTATGGTAGATAGTTGAATCACATTGGCAGCAACCGAGCTTCCATCCTGACCTTGAGTGCTGTCTATGTGGAGTTTGCACGCTGTACCTGCCGCCAGGTAAGATTTGCCCAGGTACTCTGCTTTCCTCCTACATCCCAAAGACCTGTGTGCTGATTCATTAATTGGCCTCTGTAAATTGCCCCTTTGTGTACAGGTGAGTGTGGTAACATCTGAGGAATCTTTGAAATAGTATTGGAAGAGAGAAGGGAGAAAAGGATTGCTCTTGACCCTAAACATCACCTAACCATGTTCTCCAGAAATGCTGCCTGACCCGCTGAGTTACTCCAGTAGTTGTGTCCTGCTTGTTTCTCAGCAAGGACTCAGTGGGCCAAAGGGCCTCTCTATGACTATGGCAGCAGTGTACTCCGGCTTCACGCTGCACTTGTTTTCCCCCTCATTTATTTAGGAATGCTTTCTGTGTGTTGTTCCTGGACATCAGCTCTTCACGGTGCATGAGTTGATCTGTTTTACATGCTGTGTGCAGAAATCCTGACAACTTGCCCTTGCTACGGAAATGACACCAATCAGTATTCTGTAAGTGTGGCCTTTGGAGATAATATGGAAGATACAAGGAACTGATACAAGTTGGAATCTTGAGCAAAACACAAAGCAGAACTCAGCGGGTCAGGAAGCATCTCTGGAGGGAATGAACAGACGGTATCTCGGGTCTGGACCCCTCATCAGTCTTGAAGCATCGTCTGTCTTCCCTCCACAGATGCTGTCTGATCCACAGAGTTCATCCAACACTTTGAGATAATAATGATGTGTGTTCTTAGGTCTTACTGTAAAAACCCTATTTAATTTGTTTAATATCTTCCTGCTTCTTAGTTTAGTTTAGTTTAGGGATACATAGACATAGAAACATAGAAATTAGGTGCAGGAGTAGGCCATTCGGCCCTTCGAGCCTGCACCGCCATTCAATATGATCATGGCTGATCATCCAACTCAGTATCCCGTACCTGCCTTCTCTCCATACCCTCCGATCCCCTTGGCCACAAGGGCCACATCTAACTCCCTCTTAAATAAAGCCAATGAACTGGCCTCAACTACCCTCTGTGGCAGAGAGTTCCAGAGATTCACCACCACCAGAGTGGAAACAAGTCCTTTGGCCCACCGAGCCTGCATCACCAGCGATGATTCCTACATATGAACATTATTCTACACACATAGGGGACAATTTTTACATTTACACCAAACCAATTAACCTACAGAAATGTTTGTCTTTAGAGTGTGGGAGGAAACTGAAGATCTCGGGGAAAACCCATGCAAGTCACAAGGAGAACATACAAACTCCGTACAGACAAGCAGCCGTAGTCATGATCGAACCCTGGTCTCTGGCGCTGTAAGACAGTAGCTCTACCGCTGCACCACCGTGCTGCCCTTCTATTTATATTTCTTCTAGCAAATAATATTACTTTATTTCTCCAAGGCAAGTTATTGTGGATTGCAATTGGATGTCACTTTTGAAATGTGCCTCATTTCAAATGCTGGACATTGTTATTTTCTGATTCTCTTCGTTGAAGAATCAGGAGTTAATTTACACGGGGTGACAGGTAGGTGAAGCAAAAATCTTTAGTAGAACTTCTGTTTCAATAAACCACCTGTCTTGATCACTCTGCTGAGTATGAGGGGATCTATTTCAGAATCCCTGGGATCAGGGGGGTGTAATAGGGACTGAGATAATTGAAGGAAACTGGAGACAAGTCATTCTCCGTGACTGTCTGGAGATGATGATGCCATCTACTACCCATGTAATAGTGCAGGGTGACCAACGTTTATTTAAGATTAGTTTTATCATACAGCACGGAAACAAGCCCTTCGGCTCACTGAGTTTGCGCCGGCCAGTGATCCCCGTGGGCTAACACTATCCTACACATGAAGGACAATTTACTATTTTTACTGAAGCCAATTAACCTACAGACCTGTACGTCTTTGGAGTGTGGGAGGAAACCAGAGCACCCAGTGGAAACCCATGCAGTGATGGGGAGAATGTACAAGCTCTGTACAGGCAGCATCCTTAGTCAGGATCAAACCTGGGTCTCTGGCACTGTAAGGCAGTAACTGCCGCTGCAAGTGCATTACCAGATCTTGCAGGCCCATCTACATCTTTTTTCATATGTCAATCAGTCTGAAATATTTGTGTGTGTTGGAAGATGCACTGGATGCCATTTCTTTGTTCTTTGCCCACAACTTTCCGATTGATTTTCCATTCAATATCCAGCTCTTATTGAAAGCCCTGACTGATTCACCTTTACTGCAGCAAATTCCAGAGACATGGTCACTCTCTGCTTCAACTTTTCCTTTCACCTCTGTATCCTTTGCCATCACTTTAACTCTGCATCCCCTGGTTCTTCAACTTCCTGGTAATTGGAACAGCGTCAGCTTAGCATCTTGATCTGACAATATTTAATCTCCTCTCAATCTTGCTTGTTCTACAAAGTACAAGTACAAGCTGCTTCCCTCGTCTAATCTTGCGGATTCCAGCCCACATCCCCGCAAACGCTTCCTTCAATCTTTTCTCCGCTGACACCTTTCTCACATTCTGTTCATCCTCGTTTGATAACTTTTAGAGCTGAAACCAAGAAAATAGGAGCAGTAGTAGGCCACTCGGCCCTTCAGGCCTGCCCTATCTCAGTATGATCATGGTTTCCCTGCACCGGGCCTCAAGCCCTCCTCTAGGCTAGTTTCCATCAACCTTCAATTCCATGATCTTTCACACTTCACCTCCTACCACTACGACCTACTAAGTGGACTGTTTCTATGCACTTTATACTAATCGGGGATTGTGCTTGTGTATGGCAATACTTTACTGTACATATATGCAAAACAAATAATTTAACTGAATAATTTCACTCTAATATCTGGCCTTTCCTAAAATTCTCTGCCTCATCACCACCACTTCATGCTTAAAAACTTTTCTCAAATCCATTTTCTTTAAGCAACCCCTCCTAAGATATGCCTCTTCACCCCTTAGATGACATTTTATCACACTCTCAACATAGCTCATACACTGCCCATCCTGATCTGTGATTCACCTTTCACTCCTACTTCTCCACTGACAGTAGCAGAACTGTTGCCTGGTTTGTCGAGGATTTTTAAAACCACTTCCATAACCACCGTGTCCAACATAATTGAGAAACAAACATTGTGGAGCAGACTCAGTCCAATGGGCAACACGGCTGTTCAAAACACAAAGTGCTGGAGGCACCCAGTGGGTCAGGCAGCATCTCTGGAGGGAATGGACGGGGCGATGTTTCGGGTCAGGACTCCCTTTCAAATTTGGTCTGAAGTCTTCTTGAGTCTGAAGGTGAGTCTCGACCCAGGATATCATCCATTCATTCCCTCCACAGATGCTGCCTGACCTGTTATCCACCAGCAGTTTGTGTTTTTACTCAAGACTACAGCATCTGCTGTTTCTTGTATGTCCAAGGCTAGTCAAAGCTTGGATAAACCCTTGGTTGAATTTCTGCACTGACTACCTTTCAGCTTGATGCCCATAAACCTTGTGTCCTTCGGTGCTTAAAAATCAATCAGTCTTGGTTCCGATTAGACTGGTCTGAGCATCATCAATTATGGGCTGAGGTGGCCGAGCACGGAGAAGGCCGACAGTTAGCTGGACAACCCGGATGAAAGCAACGGCTGGAGGCCCCGCAGCAGCCTGGGGCTTGCCTGGATCAGGCACCACTCCAGGAGACCAAGTGAGCGGACCGGAATGGACTTTGCAAATGGCCTCCAAACCTGGCGACTCTTGCATGCGGTCTCAGTGGATTATTTCTATACACTTTGTACTAATCGGAGATTGTTCTTACTTACATGTGGCAATACTTTACTGAGCTGTATGCAAAAAGAAAATAAATTAATTGTACATCTGTACGTGTGACAATAAAGAACCATTGAACATTGACCAAGGGTTCCAACATTCACGGCACTATCTCAGTTCTTAAATGCATGATCCTTTCAGCAGAGGAAATGCCTCTAGAATCTCCAGACAACATCCACCCTGCCAAAGGAATAGAATTCACTCCATCAGATACATGCCATGGAGGCTCTGTGCTGCTTCTAATCAGGAAAGCCCTACTCTATGCTTCCCATATGGCTTTGTGTGAAATAAGAGCATTGGTAGTATTTGTGCTGAGACAAGTTTAATCCTGTTGATCTTTATATGGAAATAAAATATAACTCTGCTCGGGAATTTGAGCAACCAAGCATGGATAAGAGACTGTAGAAATCGAGAGTTGGTTCCATGTAATGGATTTTTGGACTTGCCGTATTTCTCAATGTGCCTGCTTCTTCCATCTGTGATATGAAGTCTCCCCAGTAAACTGAGCGCACTGAATAATATGAATTATACATGTTCCAATGAAATTATCTCTAATCCCCAGGATATATAGGCCCATTTTATTCCACTTATCCACTTCTGAAAATCTTTTACAAAGTGTCTTGAGAATTCTTACAAGGAAACAGCCGTATGAATCATATATCATTGTTACAAATAGTAACCACTGTCGAAACAGGAACAAAAGGAGAAATCAATGGATCAACAAATGATGGAACCTTCAACAAAAATGGTAATTTCAATTCTCGTCACCTGTCGGCTTCTGTTCTTCCTTAACTTCTACAATTCCTTTTGACTTCTACTAATAAGCCAATGAGAGATCCCTGTAATAGTCAAGGCAAACTATTTACAGGATGCTATTCGAAGAAGATAAGGACACAATTCCATTTCCCAGAACGCTATCAGGTCTATCACCTCTGCCAAAATACATGGGATTGGCTGAAGTACAATTATCTATTCAGCCAGAATTGATCAGATAAGCTGTGATAAGCTGGTGACATTGCTGATGCTGGCATCTTGCATGGGACACAAAGTGATGGTGTAACTCAACGGGTCAAACAGCATCCCTGGAGAACATGGATAGGCAACAATTCAAGTCAGGACCCTTCTTCAGACTTGGGAAGAGAGTCGGTCCGAATCGTCGTCCATCCATGGTCTCTAGAGATGCTACCTTCTCTGCTAAATTACTCCAGCACTTTGTGCTTTACAGGGATAGACTGGTGCAGTCTTCCACAGTAAAAGCTCTACCCAAGATTGTGCTTCCAAATGGCTCTCCTCACAGTTAACAAAGTCATAAGGCCCTTCATTATTCAAACGTCCTATAACACGTTGGGAAAATCTGGCAGTGACAAGCATGGGCACAGAATTAAAGTAAGCAGAGCTTTGGAATTCTCCACCACAGAATGTAGTTGAGGCCAGTTCATTGATTATATTTAAGAGGGAGTTAGATGTGGCCCTTGTGGCTAAAGGGAGAGAAAGCACATACAGGATACTGAGTTGGATGATCAGCCATGATCATATTGAATGGCGGTGCACGCTCGAAGGGCTGAATGGCCGACTCCTGCACCTATTTTCTATGTTTCTATGTTTCATTTTTGAATGCATATGCTTTGTCATTAAAGCTAAATCTATCTGCAAAGCATGGCAGTATGGAGGCGATGAATGAAAAATTACATTGAATTATCCAGAAGATCAGATCTCAGAAATAAAGGGATCTGTAACTATGAATTTGTACATATACTGTAATATATTATAGGATTGAATGAATTATGATTCACATGGAATTTATTTTTTAAATCACGGAACTCCAGTCCAGTCCAAACAAAATATTTTAAATTGTTGGTTGCTTATTCAGTACACTGAGTGCACTGGAGAAAGTTCATGTCACGGATGGAAGAAACAGACACATTGGGAAGTACGGCAAGTCCAAAAATCCATTACATGGAACCAACTCTCGATTTCTGCAGTCTCTTATATCTCCATCCACGCTTGGTTACTCGAATTCCCCAGCAGAGTTGTATATTTTTTGTTCCATATAAAGAGAAACAGGATTAAACTTGCCTTAGCCCAAATACTACCGACGCTCTTATTTCATTCAAAACCATATGTGAAGCGTAGAGTAAGACTTCTTTGATTAGAGATTGCACTGAGCGTCATTGGCATGTATTTTAAATCACTAACTGCAAAAGTTTGGAAGTGAATAGGAGCAGAGTTGGCTTTGTCACGTAGAGATAGAACAAATACCCCTTGTATTTTTGTTGAATGTTTTCTTTAAGATTAAATGATTCTTGTGCTCATTACTCCAGCCTGAAAAGGATACCAGATGCTGAATTTCTCTTTGCCGCCTGATCACCCCTGTGGCCTCTCGGAGTTACAATGATAATTTGGCGCCAATTATTGTTTGACCCGCAATGTGGTTGGCAAGTGATGGGGATTTCTGTGGGTGTACGTTGGTGTGAGAGAGTCATGAGGGTGTAAACCTCCTCGGTGTGCTCCCTGCCAATTCCACGGTTGTCCACCATGGACATCTCAGATAAAGCTCAAACAGAAACCATTGGCAGACACTCAATCTTTGCACGTCATTTCAGCAACAAAGCCTCCAGGTTGCTTTTGCTAGCTAGGTCTATCAGGTGGTGTAACGGTAGTGTTGCTGCCTTACAGCGACCTGGGTTCAATCCTGACTAAGGGCGCTGTCTATATGGAGTTTGTATGTTCTCCCTGTAACTGTGTAGGTTTTCTTCGAGATCTTTGGTTTCCTCCCACACTCCAAAGACGTCCAGGTTTGTAGGTTAATTAGCTTGATATAAGTGTAAATTGTCCCTAGTGTGTGTCGGTTAGTGTTAATGTGCGGGGATTTCTGGTCGGTGCGGACTCGGTGGGCCAAAGGGCTTGTATCCATGCTGTATCTCCAAACTAAACTAAAATCAATGGAGGCTATGCAATGTAAATCTTACGTTTCTGACAATCTGTGAATGTTTGTTCTATTTATCAGCCTCATTCTGTGGGATACATGAAGCACGATTCGATAGTTATTGAGGTACTGTATTCTTTATAGAACATCCATCTTAAAGCAGACAAATTCCAGACAAGTATCTTTTCAAGAATTAAACACTCCTCAGATCTATTTCACTGTTTATATCTTAAGAAATAAACAGTGGTTCAAAAATCAACTGTCAGCATCTTTGACAGGAATAATACTCCAATGATACATATTGCACCAACACTGAATCGAAGGACTATAGTTTGCATCACATACCCAGGATATTTATGTCTGCAGTGTGATCCTGAAAAAGAGCCTGTCGTCACAATATCTTCCACCATCACGTTCTGCTTCCGTCCATGAAGCCAATGGTCTATCCAGTTGGCTAGCTCTCCTTGGTCGATCCCTTGCATTCTAACCTTGCAGAGCAGTCTACCATGCAGCACCTTATCCAAGGCCTTGCTGAAGTCCATATAGATGATGTCTACGGCACTGTCCTCATCAATTTATATCTCCTGTATTGCCATATTTCCGTTCAACTACAAAGGAATATTTTTGCTCCAACAAGGCTCTAAGCTGTCCCATCCCCCCATAAATGTCTGTGTAATTAATCTTCCCAACATCAACTCCACCAGCCACCCACACAAGGGGCAGTTACGTGGCCAGATTACTGGTGGACAAAAATGCTGGAGAAACTCAGTGGGTGAGGCAGCATCTATGGAGAGAAGGAATAGGTAGCGTTTCGGGTCGAGACCCTTCTTCACGTGGCCAGATTACTGAGTGACTCTCATGTTTTTGAGATGCAGAAAGAAATTGGGAGCACGTACAGCCACCGGGAGAACATACAAACTCCACACAGGCCGCACCGAAGGCCAGGATTGAACCCAGATCATTGGAGCAGTGATGAGGCAGCGGTTCTACCACCTGCGCCACTGTGCCACTCCCAACAACATCTCCAGTTACAGTGTGGGGAGCATGCAGTAATCTCAAAGCAAACACTGTAGTTGGTGTTTCTTCAAGAACTTGGTTTAGCTTGGTTTACTTTGTTAAGCCCTTGCAACTGAAACTTACAACTTTCCTGCCTAATTTGTGGTTGCATCGGAGAGACTGCCAGAGGAATGCGTGCACAAGGGCTGTGATGGTTAAAACAAAGATGTTTCCATTTTTCCTTTTTGCTTTAGACTTCAGGCTTAGAGGTACAGCCCTTCGGCCCATCATGTCTGCGCAGACCAGCGTACATTAGCACTATCCTACACACGAGGAACAATTTACAATTTATAGAAGCCAATTAATCTACAAACCTGAACATCTTTGGGAATGTGGGAGGAAACCGGAGCACCCGTAGAAAACCTATGTGGCCACACGGACACCACCAGAGGTCGGGATTGAACCCAGGTCTTTGTCACTGTGAGGCAGGTACTCTCTACCGCTGCGCCACTGTGCTCCACACTTACCCACAATAATCGGGGGATGGTATATTATTCAGAAATTACTGGGCGCCTTGGAGGTCAGACAGCAACCCAGCTGGGCCGGTGGTCCTTGGGCATGTTGGAAAATGGACACCAGGAGCTTGTCCTCAGTAGGTTCACCCGTAGATCTGGCGTCAGAGTCAGGCTCGGTCTCACTGGTAATGGTCCACAAGCACCATCTAGGTGAGGCTCAACTATAGACCACTGGGAACGGAAATCGATTGAGTGAAAGATACAGCATGGAAACAGGTGCTTTGGCCCACCGAGTCCATGCTGACCACCGATCACCCATTCACACTAGTTCTATGGTATTCTACTTTCTCATCCACTCCCTACACACTGATGGCAATTTACAGAGGTCCAATTAAACTATAAACACCCATATCTTTGGAATGCAGGAGAAAACCGGAACACCAGGAGGAAAGCCACGAGGTCACTGAGAGAACATGCCACGTAGGAGACAGGTAAAAGAAAGTAGTATATTTTTATGTATAAAAGTGTTTCTTAAGATGCATTTAATTCACATTTTAAGTTGCAAAACGGTGATTTTCTTCCCCGAACGAACCGGCAAATTTTTGCTGCAGATATGGGGGCACCGCAACCGCAATGTTTCAAATGGTCACGTTCCAGAAAAACCCACTCGCAAGTTGATTTAAATGGCTATTAATTTACAGGTATTAAACATTCCTTCCATTTGGCCAAATTTATTCCTTCCATTTGGCCTATAAACCCATGACAATGAGATTTAAAAATTATGTTATATTGTGAATTCTTGTGTGAATGTTATTTGGACACTTAGGCTATTTTAAAATGTTAATCTATTCTTAAGAAATGGATAGATGTTTAGATCTAATAATTGAATTTTGTAATTAGCTACAATTTGGTAACTGACTAATTATATGCTTTAATTTCAAGTCATCTAAGTAAGATTGTTTCATATTTGTTTCAGAATGCTTCAACCTATAATAACTGACATTTCATTTCAGTTCTCTTAATTTTTAAGAAAGTTATGGGCTTTTGACAATTCTCGATCACAGCTTTTGTGTTAAGTCAATGAAAAAGCAATAGGGAACAAGATGCTAATTTCCGAGTTTGAAAATTGCCATAACTATTTTAATACTGAAGATATGAAAGTGAACTAGGTGTCAAATTAAACTTCTTTTTATGCTTTATCTGATGGGTAAATTACAGACTTGATTTTTTTAAATCTCAAAATTTTGTAACATTGCTACCCTCTGTGTGGAAAAGTTGCCACCCTGGATTATTTCCCCTCTCATACTAAAAATCGTTTTTTATGATTCTTATTGATAATTTGAATTGCATACTCAGTCCTGGTTCATAAGAGACATACTGGTTAATGAGGTGTAAACATCCTGGAATAGGTTGGCAGAGCTTTGGAATTAATCTAATACTGACCTGGAGCCTGCTGAAGATAGACACATATATGCTGGAGTAACTCAACAGGACAAGCAGCATCTCTGGAGAAAAGGAATTAGGTGATGTTTCGGGTCGAGACCCTTCTTCAGACTGAGAGTTCGGGGAGAGGGAAACTAGAGGTATGAAAAGGTTCAGAACAAATCAGAGTTGGTGCTGATGACCAAGGATAGGTGGGACCCACAACGGTCCATTGTTGGCTGTGGAGGAGGTGACAACGAAGAGATAGAATGCGCACAGTAGAACTAGCAGGACAACTAGGGTCAGCCATTGTCCTGTCACGGGCAACATGTAGGGGGTATAGATTTGTAGATATGTCTTGATAAGATAGCCCACCTCTTGTGCATATTGGTCCTTATAGTTTTCTTCTGTTAATTGTGATTAAAGCTGCATTTTTTGAGCATTTCAAAATTTCATCATTAATTTTACCTTCAATTGCTGCTGTTTGAGGCACGGATCAGCCACTATCGAGCAGACTCATCAATTTGCCATCAGGGGCAGAAAAGCTCGCTCCTGTTCTCACCCTCCGATGAACAGTGGAAATTGCAACTTGCTCCTCGAAAGTCTTATTGCTGAAGCCAGATTTTCTTCCAATTAGATCCCCTGGCTTGTGTTCCTATTTGAGATATAGTCGGAGAGGAATACAGTATGGAAACAGGCCTTTGGGCCCAACTTGCCCACATCAACCAACATGTCCCACCTACACTGGTCCCAGCTGCCATTTGGCCCATATTCCTCTAACCTATCCTATCCATGTACCCGGGAAATGTTTCTTAAATGTTGCAATGGGACCTGCCTCAACTACCTCCTCTGGCAGCTTGGGCAGCTTGTTCCATATACCCATCACCCTTTGTGTAAAAAGGGGGACCCATCAGGTTCCTATTAAATGATTCCCTCCTCACCTTAAACCTATGTCCTCTGGTTCTTGATTCCCGTACTCTGGGCAAGCGACTCTGCCTTTACTTAAACTCTTCCTCTCATGATTTTGTACACCTCTATAAGATCGTCCCTCATCCTCCTGTTTTGGCCAAGGAATAGAGGCCTATCCTGCTCAACCTCACCTTATAGCTAAGGCCCTCGAGTCCTGGCACTTACCTCCCCATAATATTTAACTTGCAAAGAAGTTCTGTGAAGAGTATTTAATTTTGTTTTGGAGCCAACCTTAAAATGAGCCATGATTCATTGAAAACATTGTCGTAGCAGTGCGATTAAAATATCTAAACTATAGTAGGGCAACTTGAAATTTAAATTGCAATATGATGAAGAGCCTTCGCCCCTTCATTAGGGTTATTCAAGCTCTGTCCAATACAAATAAAAAAGTCCTCAGGAGAAAAAAAACAGACTGTGTGATTATTCTGTTTAAATATTTGAAAAATGAGTTTGGGCCCCTTAATGATGCTCTTGTATATTTTGTTGTAGAACTCTGTTGGTTCGAGTTGTTTTACCGCAAGCCTAAAATCAAGCAGGGATTGTATCCAAGACTGTTTGTTCCTAAATTCCACCCCATTTGATTTCTACCGTCAAAGCCAGAAAATCAGCTTGGGAGATCTGCACTCTTGTGTCATTAATTTTCTGGTGCACGATGTTTGCAACCTGGCAGGCAATCCTGGCCCCTGAGATTATAAAAGTATAGAATGCTAGCAGCAGCCAGCACAGAAAAAAGGGAGTCGGCACAGCAAGTGTGTGCTGATCATTGTGGAGTCAAATCTGTCTCGTCTCACTCCCTCATTCTTCCTCCTTGCTCATATCTCTGATTTGTTTTACTTCTACTATTCTTTATCCAGTCGATATCCTTGTGAAAGCCATGACTGAACAGCCAGTTCAGACCCTGCATTCCAAACCTTAACTGCTTGTGCAAAAAAAATACACACGTCACTTCTAATTCCTGTTGCTAATCATCTCAAATCTGTGCCCTCAAGTTACTGACTCTTTGACCACTTTGAAACCGTTTCTCTTGATTTACAATGTGGGTTTAAACATCCATCAAACCTTCTCCCAGTCCTTTTGCTCCAAGGAGTTAAAGTTTCATCAAAGATTATATCTGGGGTTCCCCACTCTGGCCACATGCTGGTGAATCGCCT
Source organism: Leucoraja erinaceus (assembly GCF_028641065.1). Classification (NCBI taxonomy): domain Eukaryota; kingdom Metazoa; phylum Chordata; class Chondrichthyes; order Rajiformes; family Rajidae; genus Leucoraja; species Leucoraja erinaceus. Next base: position 10,755,384 of record NC_073398.1, read on the forward strand.
CCATGCCAACACCATAGATTTACATCATTCTTGACCCGTGCTGTGAAGAATTAGTGAAAAGGCTGAGTTCAAACTGGATACGAAGCAGATTTCATCCAGAAGAGATGATGAGTGCAATCTATACCAGGTCAAGCCAGTGTTTGCTTGAAACAGACACTGATTGATCCAGTTACAAATCTAGTGAGTTCACCAGTAGAAGAAACACAAAGTACTCCTATAACCTATTTTGTTTTTCATCGGAATAACGATTGCCCTTTCTAAATTTTCAACAAAAGAGAGAACATTGAATGTTAATTTGGTTTGATGGACGTTTTGTTAAAGCCGGGCAATACAACTCCTTCTACATTTCAAACAGTTTGTATAATAGAGTGAAGGGTTTTCTAATAAATGCTATTAAGAGACCAGTATAATATTACATAGTCATTCTGCTGATAGATAGCTATGTTATGCACTGGAAACAGGTGCACATGTAATGCCATTCTAAAGTAACTACTGTTTATATGTTAAAGAGTATTTTTACAAGGTGAGTTATTAAGTTCCAGCAATGGTGAAATTTAACATTAACATGTCCTAGAATGATGTAGATAACTGCACCCTGTGAAGGGTGTTCTCACTCAAGTTTCTGTGCTCTTTCTTGCTGGGTGGCTCCCACGTATACCCATTATGCCACTTCTGATCTGTTGAGGGCATATCTGCAGATCGACGTTTTAATGCCCACATTACTGTCATTTGATGGCAAGTCATCTTTGTGTAGCATTGAAGAAGGACTTTATACTTTGGAGATGCAGTGACGAAACAGGCCCTTCGGCCACACCGACCAGCGATCACCCTGTCTACTTGCTCCATCCTCCACACTTGGGACAATTTACAATTTACAGAATACAATTAACCCTCAAACCTGTAGGTTTTTGCAAAGTAGGAGGAAACCCATGCAGTCACAGGAAGATTGAGCAAACTCCGTGCAGACTGCACCCATGGTCAGGATCGAACCTAGGTCTCGGGCACTGTAAGGCAGCAACTTTACCATTGCACTACTGTGCCACCTCAGCACTGATATCAACATAGGTCCGAGATGCTGTGTTCTATGATCTGAATGAAAAGGCTGAATGAATCAGACAAAGATCACCAACATGTTACGAGAAGATGTCAACTCTCTCAGAAAACTAGTAGGACAACGTAAAGGAAGCTAAATTTATTTCATTCCAGTTTTACTTACCTCCTTAGACATACTGACCTTCATAGAACACTGCTAAGGAAACCTAGATGGTGTAGTGCTAGTAATATGCTTGTAGCTGCAGGAGTCAGTACATTAGAAGCTATCCTAAGAAATCACATGTAAAAATTCATTTGCAGGATAAATGACTCTAAAAATGTGATTATTGTAGCCTTGTCAAACATAAGGGTTAGCACTACACGCTATGAATCCCAGCTGTGGAGACACTGGTATCATTGTCTCGTTGTAGGACATTGATCATTCTTTTAATCTGGATTTTTAACTCATGTATTGTGTTTTAAAATATATATAATTTATGATGCTTTTATAAGTGATATACTAAGATTTTATATGTACTGTATGATATTTTTTAATATGCAATGCATTTTTTATGTAATGTTGCCCCTTGTCTGGAGTCCGTAATAAACTTTATTATTATTATTATTATTATTATTATTATTATTATTACTATTATTATTATTATTATTATTATTATTATTATTATTATTATTATTATTACTATTATTACTATTATTATTATTATTATTATTATTATTATTATTATTATTATTATTATTATTATTTTGTGCATAAATCAAGGTGCTGTTTCCTATTCCTGTGGTTGCTGTGATATTGGATATACTTATTCTATATACTTATTACTATCAAATACAATACATAGAAAGACATAAAGTGCTGGAGTAACTCAACGGGTCAGACAGGAACTCTGGAGATCACTGCTGGGTGATGTTTCTGGACCCTTCTTCAGGTTGTTTGCAGGGGTGGGGATGGGGGAGCGGGTTTTGTTTGGTTACGAGATACAGTTTAGAGGTACAGCGTGGAAATAGGCCCTTCGGCCCACCGAGTCCATGCCAACCAGCGATCCCCGCTTACTAACACTATCCTACATACACCAGGGACAATTGACTTTTTTTTTAAATCAAAGCCAATTAGCCAACAAAGCTGTACGTCTTTGGGGTGTGGGAGGAAACCGGAGTACCCGGAGTAAACCAACGCAGGTCACGGGGAGCACGTACAAGCTCCATACGGACAGCACCCGTAGTCAGGATCGATCCCGGGTCAGTCCTGGCTGTAAGGCAGCAATTCTACTGCTGTGCCAGCATGCCACCTGGGGTGGGGAATAGAAATACTATACATGTCCATCTGTTACACCAAACACGTACTGAAGGAGGTAATGGGGGTGTGATGGGATATTCGGTTTCTTCCTAGACTTTGTTTCAAGGTTGTCAAGCAATTTGGGTTTGCTGATTGTCCCAGAGTGTGAGTGAAACTGGGCCACATTTACATCATGTTAGGAAGCTCGAGACATCGGTCGGGTACCTCATCGTGACACCCAACATCTCACCCAATGTTAGTTCTGACCTTCTATGGTCTGGCCATTTATGGCCTGTTGTGGATGTGAGGAACTGCTGATGCTGGAATCTTGAGTAGAACACAAAGTGCTGGAGTAACTCAGCGGGTCAGGCAAAGATGCTGCTTGAGTTACTCCAGCACTTTGTGCTCTATAATTCTGCCGTGTTCCCTACAGGGAAGTCTGTAGACCCAGTGTCGGTGTCATGACATGGTTGCTTTTATGATCATTGATTTTGATCATAAAATATCAGAAGCGTCTGAGACTGAGGGTGCCTGTAACCTTGATTCATATTCCTACCAATAAATCAGGGTTGTACTCACCGTGCTGGCTGTCAACATAAACCTTTTGTTGAAATTTTTGGAGGACTAGGTATATTCTGCATGAAATAAGAGGAAGTGTACTACGGCTGAGTTTATCTGTGTACTATGTACTTTACACATGTTTCATGTTCTTTTGCCGGGTGGGGCTCAGATTTTGACCTGCTTCTGTATTGGTTTATTGTCACGTGTATCGAGATATAGAGAAAAACTTTTTTTGCATGTTAACTAGTCAGATCACAATGTACACAAGTACAATCAAGGTATATGTATGTACAAGAGGCAGAACAAAGAGAAAAATACCAGCGTGCGGAATATATGGTAGTGTGTTATAGTGTAGTACTAAATTAAGTGAGACCCGTTGGGTCCCAGCATCACACGAGAGGGCTCGGCCCCAACGCAATATTCCACCTCTCCACCAATTCCAATATTGGTGGCCAGTGGGGGGGGGGGGCTATCTGTAGCACTTGTATGGGTGTTGTGGGCTGAAGGGACAGGTTTCCAGAGGGCTAGTATGGACATTGTGTGCCAAATGGATTCTTGGGCTGACGGCTCAGTCATTCAAGCCTGTTGCGCTGGCAGCTCACTCACTCATGGCTGGTGGGCTGGCAGTTGCTCACGGCTATTCCTTGAAATTCCATCTCAAGCAGGGTGCAAGGCCACCAAATTCAAGTGCAGTTTCATCCCGCTTCAAACAGGGTGCAAGGCCACCAAATTCAAGTGCAGTTTCGTACCACTTCAAGCAGGGCGCAAGGCCACTAAAGACAGCGAATCGTGACCTCATCCTCCCCCATCTTGCAGAGACTGAGCCACTCCCGCACTTCCGGTTTTTATAGACACTCCCCCCCTCCCATCAGAAGGGGCATGGCCTTCATGGCACGATTGACAGGAGAGAGAATCTCAACATTTTTTAAACACTAATAAATCTTTTCTTTTTCATCGATGGGAAAAATCCTCAGCACCTTATGAACGGAGGGGGACTCTGAGTAAGATGGCCAAATATCACAGCCGTATGTGCTAGCAATTTTTCTAAAATCAATATAAAACGCAGACAGGAAGTGGTCAAGATTAAACTTTTAATTTTCAAACCACATTAAGGGCACTGACAAGTCAGTAAAACTGCTCACAGTTTAGTAGACATGTGTTCAGTGTTATTCACAGCTCAGACTGAGAATCGCGATCTCTTGCTCCCCCATCTTGCAGAGAACTGAGGCACCTCCACACTTCCAGGTTTTATAGTTCCTCCGGAAGGGGCGTGGCCTTCAGGAGAGAGAATCTCAACATTTTTTAAACATTAATAAGTCTTTTATTTTTCATTGATGATGGAATCCTCTTGACCAGCGGAGGGGGACTCTGAATATGATGGCCAGAAATCACAGCCGTAAGTGGCAGCGTTTTTTCTAAAATCAATATGCAGTGCAACAGGAAGTGGTCAAGATGAGACTTTTAGTAATATAGATTTACAAAGAAAGTGCAGATTGAAAAAAAGTTGAAGGTGCACCATGAGGTAGGTTGGAAGATCGGTTGACAACTACACTTTTATGAGAGGACAATTCAGTAGTCTGATAACAGTGGGGGAAGGACCTTTCATGAATCTGGTGGTACGTGCTTTGATGCCACTGTATCCTCTGCCTGACAGGAGAGTCGAGATGAAGGAATGACCGTGATGTGAATGGACCTTGATTTTGGTGGCTGCTTTCCCGAGTAAGGCATCCACAACTTTTGACCATCTCATGTTGAGAATATGTGCAGGTTACACAAGAAGTTGTTTTCCTGCCCACATTAGGGAAAAGCCCTGAATTTAAAACTGTGATTCTGCACACGTGAGCTGATCATGGGGAACAAGGATATGGCGGACCAATTGAATAACTACTTTGGTTCCGTCTTCACAAAGGAAGACATAAATAATCTGCCGGAAATAGCAGGGGCCCGCGGGTCAAAGGAGTTGGAGGAATTGAGTGAAATCCAGGGTAGTCGGGAAGTGGTGTTGGGTAAATTGAATGGATTAAAGGCCGATAAATCCCCAGGGCCAGATAGGCTGCATCCCAGAGTACTTAAGGAAGTAGCTCCAGAAATAGTGGATGCATTAGTAATAATCTTTCAAAACTCTTTAGATTCTGGAGTAGTTCCAGAGGATTGGCGGGTAGCAAACGTAACCCCACTTTTTAAGAAGGGAGGGAGAGAGAAAACGGGGAATTACAAACCAGTTAGTCTAACATCGGTAGTGGGGAAACTGCTAGAGTCAGTTATTAAAGATGGGATAGCAGCACATTTGGAAAGTGGTGAAATCATTGGACAAAGTCAGCATGGATTTACGAAAGGTAAATCATGTCTGACGAATCTTATAGACTTTTTCGAGGATGTAACTAGTAGCGTGGATAGGGGAGAACCAGTGGATGTGGTGTATCTGGACTTCCAGAAAGCTTTCGACAAGGTCCCACATAAGAGATTATTATACAAACTTAAAGCACACGGCATTGGGGGTTCAGTATTGATGTGGATAGAGAACTGGCTGGCAAACAGGAAGCAAAGAGTAGGAGTAAACGGGTCCTTTTCACAATGGCAGGCAGTGACTAGTGGGGTACCGCAAGGCTCAGTGCTGGGACCAAAGCTATTTACAATATATATTAATGATCTGGATGAGGGAATTGAAGGCAATATCTCCAAGTTTGTGGATGACACTAAGCTGGGGGGCAGTGTTAGCTGTGAGGAGGATGCTAGGAGACTGCAAGGTGACTTGGATAAGCTGGGTGAGTGGGCAGATGTTTGGCAAATGCAGTATAATGTGGATAAATGTGAGGTTATCCATTTTGGTGGCAAAAACGGGAAAGCAGACTATTATCTAAATGGTGGCCGATTGGGAAAGGGGGAGATGCAGCGAGACCTGGGTGTCATGGTACACCAGTCATTGAAGGTAGGCATGCAGGTGCAGCAGGCAGTAAAGAAAGCGAATGGTATGTTGGCTTTTCATAGCAAAAGGATTTGAGTATAGGAGCAGGGAGGTTCTACTGCAGTTGTACAGGGTCTTGGTGAGACCACACCTGGAGTATTGCGTACAGTTTTGGTCTCCAAATCTGAGGAAGGACATTATTGCCATAGAGGAGGAGAGAAGGTTCACCAGATTGATTCCTGGGATGTCAGGACTGTCTTATGAAGAAAGACTGGATAGACTTGGTTTATACTCTCTAGAATTTAGGAGATTGAGAGGGGATCTTATAGAAACTTACAAAATTCTTAAGGGGTTGGACAGGCTAGATGCAGGAAGATTGTTCCCAATGTTAGGGAAGTCCAGGGCAAGGGGTCACAGCTTAAGGATAAGGGGGAAATCCTTTAAAACCAAGATGAGAAGAACTTTTTTCACACAGAGAGTGGTGAATCTCTGGAACTCTCTGCCACAGAGGGTAGTTGAGGCCAGTTCATTGGCTATGTTTAAGAGGGAGTTAGATGTGGCCCTTGTGGCTAAGGGGATCAGGGGGTATGGAGAGAAGGCAGGTATGGGATACTGAGTTGGATGATCAGCCATGATCATATTGAATGGCGGTGCAGGCTCGAAGGGCCGAATGGCCTACTCCTGCACCTGATTTCTATGTTTATATGTTTCTATAGCCTAAGTGTCCAAATAACATTCACACAAGAATTCACAATATAACACGTTTTTTTAATCTCATTGTCATGAATTTATAGGGCAAATGGAAGGGAGTTAGTGTTTAATTTCCGTAAATTAATGGCCATTTAAATCATCTTGCGAGTGAGAATTTGTGGAACGCGATCGATTGGAACGTTGCATTTGCGGTGAATTTGAACCCCATATCAGCAGGAAAAGTACTGCTGGTTCGTATGGGGCCTAAGTCACCTTTTCGCAACGTGAAATTTTGATTAAAGGCATCCTAAGAAGCACGTTTATATGTAAAAATAAACGGCGTACCTTGCTTCTAATTTCTATGTTTCTATGTTTCTATGTTTCTATGTTTCTATGCACGTGCTGCGGAGGAAGGAATTGCTGTTGCGGATCAATGCATAACTCTTCAGTGAGCTGTCACTGATGCAATGTCTCAACATGACTAACCCTCGTGGGTTTGCCTGAGTGCCAGAGGCATCAGATGGCATCATCACTACAAGATTGTTGCTGGCACAGGTGGTGCCTTCTGTTGTTTAGTTGAGTTTAGAGGTACAGCGTGGAACCTGGGCCCTTCAGCCCATCGAGTCCGCGCCAACCAGCGGTCACCCGAATACTAGTTCTATCCTATACGCTAGAGATAATTTACCAGTTAACCTACAAACCTGCACGCCTTTGGGATGTAGAAGGAAACTGGAGCACCCGGAGAAAACACAGGTGGTCACGGGGAGAACGTTTAAACTCCACACAGACAACAGTCAGGATCGAACCTGGGTTTCTGGCGCTGTAAGGCAGCAACTCTGTTCTGTGTACAGATGATTGCTGGTAGTGTACAGCTGACTGCTGATGGGCTGAATGGCCTGTTTCCATGCTTTATCTAAAATCTAAACTAAATTAAATTGAACTCACCGTTGTTTGTTAGTGCTGAGAATAGAATTTACTTTTTAATGTGGTAAAATACTGTTCACGTCTCAATTATTAAAGCAGCCTTACTATCCATTAAGTGGTTTATTATCTTACAGCCAATGGGGCTGCAAAGTCACTTTCACCTCCAATACACAAAAGGTATTTTATATTTCTGCCTGACCTGCTGAGTTCATTCAGCACATTGTGTTTTCCTCAAGATTCCAGCAAATGGAATCTCATATCCACAGAAGGTCGAATCAGTTTTTAGTACTGTGATTAATGGCCCCTTTGGCCCTGAATTCTTCACTATTATTACTACCTACCTAACTCACTAGGTAATGCTTTAGTAAGTTAATGAAGATCAACTTTCAGTAGGAGATGGTGTCCTGTAGGTGTGACTCATTCTCTTTATCTGCAGTGGATCACACTAAATTCACAAGTAGAAACAAGGAACTGCAGATGCTGCTTTACCAAGGCAAGACATATGACGGGCTTGCACCTCAGTGAGATGTGGATGTTAGGCTACAAAGGATGCAGACCCAAAACATCATCAATCCATGTACTCCAGAGAAGCTTCCTGACCAACTGAGTTGCTCCAGCATTTTGTGTCTGACTTCTTTCCTGAAAGTCTTTCCATCAAGCTCTGTTTGTGTTTGGCATGGAAGTGTACTGCCCCAGTGATGCAGGTCTGGCATTGACTAGCTCCTTTTGCATTGGCACACATCAATGATTAACAATGATTATAACTGTGAAGATAGACCAATAGTCACGGAGACAATCCAGGGCTTTGGCTTACTATGCTCTATGATTTACGTCAGATCTGAAAACGATGGCCATGTTAGCTTAGTTTAATTTGGAGATACAGCATGGAAACAGGCTCTTCGGCCCACCCGAGTCCATGCCGACCAGCGATCCCCGCACATTAGCACAATCCTACACACACTAGGGACAATTCACATGGTCACAGAGAGAATGTGCAAACACCACCCTTAGTCAGACACCACCCTTAGTCAGGATCGAACCAGGTCTCTAGAGCTGCAATGCCCCCCTTTCGCTACTGTGCCACCCTATGTTTGAATGTCCCCAAACATTAATATCAACACAATTGTGCTGGTGATATTTGTTTCTAAACTATTAATTACAACCCTGGTTGACACATTTTCCCAAACCCATGTTAGATTTTATAGATACAGCGCAGAAATAGACCCTTGGTCACTGAGTCCGCAGTGACCATCAATCACCCGTACACTGGCACTATCCTACACATTTAGGGCTAATTTACAATTTGTTTTACCGAAGCCAATTAAACTGCAGACCTGTATGTCTTTAGAGGGCAGGGGAAGAACATACAAGCTCCATACAGACAGCACCCGTAGTCGGGATCGAACCCAGGTCTCCGGTGCTGTAAGGCAGCAGCTCTACCACTGCGTCACTGCCGCCCCAAGTTATCTAAGCAAGAAGAACGTGATTACAACCAGAGGAATCTACGGTGCTACTGATTCACAAAACCCACACGGGGAGAGTTGTCTCACGCTCAGATGATTTCATAATCAGATTACTTTCTTCATGTCAAAGCCAATTACGGAATTAAGAATACCCTCTGGCAGCAGTTAAATTGGACGAATTGCATCAACAAATGATGAGTATAAAGGAATGGTGAGGAACGATACTGCGTGACATTACTTGCCAAACTACATGACTTTGGAATCTGCACCAAACAAAAATTGGAGCAGGCAATAATAATTAATAAGGTCAAGATTATAAAAGGTGCACGTGAATTGTCAGCTGTTTGTACACTCCTTTAGTCAGATACAGGCCATGCTTGAGAAGCAATTGTACTTATTACGGAGCTGTGGTGAATTGGAGCTGAGTTTGGAATGAGAGTTCGACACAAGGCTATAATAATCAGAATCAGTGCTTATTTCCGGTTAACTTTAGACATCTCTTAAACACATCCTCTAGAATGGAATTTCCAGGGTCAGCAGCCTCTGGGTGGTCACTTGATTAAGCACAGCCTTTGCCGATGTAGAAAGCACTGATTTTCATTCTGCAGATTGAGATGGTATTCAAATCAGGAGGGATCGACAATGTGTGTGTGATTTACCCCGCCAGGCTGTGCACAGGTGACAAACACAAGAATTTCCCCCAAATAAGCATTAACAGAGACCCAAGGTGACACTGATGGTGTCACCTCACTGTTGCGTATCTTTGAAGGTGTACTTTGTCCTAATTCACTAGCAGAGAGCTGGGGGAAGAAAGTTGCCTTCATGCGATTAAATGGAAAGCAATTATAATTAAAAGTGGGATTAACAGAGTGAAGATACAACATGTCTGGCATCCGTTGCTGATTGTAATTGTGCACAATTGCCTAAAGCAGACACTGCTATTTTCGTCCTCCTCGGACATCATCAGATCTTCTCAATTGAAAAGATTATTTCCCTTCAGCAATAAACATTATTTGACAATCCAGTTGTAGAGGCAGAGGGATGGAGTCATAAAGTCATACAGCACAGAAACAGGCCCATCTTGCCCATGGCAGCCAGAATGCTCCATCTACACTGGTCCCACCTGCCCGCATTTGGCCCAAATCCCTCCAAACATTTCCTATCCATGAATCTGTGCAAGTGTATGTTGTTATGGTACCTGCCTCAACTATCTCTTCTGGCAGCTCGTTCCATATACCTGTAAAGAAGTCTCACCAACACATCGTGTCTTTACTAATTGTTTATTAACAGTTCACAAGTACTACTGTTCTAGCTGTACGTGGTCTGTCACCGCAGCTAGAGAGAGAACTATAGGTGGGGAGGTTGCAATTATACATCTAATAGGGGGAGTGGTTAGTGGTGGTGAGGTCACTATGTTAAAGGCACATGCACTAGCCATCTACATCCTTCCTCTTAGAAACAAAGCAATACAGTAGTGACCAAGCGATCATGTCTCATGCGCTACAAGCAGGTAAACAAACAGTTAAACAACTAAGCAAAATCCCCATACCGGACAGGCGGCTTAACCAGCCTTCCAGACCGGATGCGCTGTTCGCCACCTCCTCTCCTGCAGGAACAACAGGAGCCGGAGCCGGGGCGGACGAGCGAACCGGGGAACCAGGAGGAGAGGCGGCAGGTGAAGGCAGCGGAACGGGCGCAGGAACAGCCGCGGGCGGAGAGGAGGGCGAACGAGGGCTGGGTGGCGGAGATGGTGGCTGGAACACTTGAGAAGGCAGGGAGCGAGGCATCCGTGGAACCGCTGGAGGAGCTGTGGGCAAGGGAGGAGAGAAGGGATCAGCAGGCGGAGGAGGGGGCTCGTTGACGAGCAGGAGATGCTGGCGGGAGCGGCGATATATGGTACGGTCGTGGTCGACCAAGTAGGACCGCGGCGAACCAGCATCGCCGACCACAGTGGCGAGCTTGGAGTGACCGGAGGCTGTCTGCATCCGGACGATTTGGCCGGGAAACAGACGTGGCAGGGGGCGGCAGGACCGGTCGTGGGAACGCTTCTGCACGTCGTGTTTAGCGGCAATGCGCTCCTGGATGGCAGTGGGCTGGAGAACGGTGAAAGGAGACCAAACCGAGGACTTGGCACGCCCGGGCGCCCAGCAAAGTAACGTTGTCGGAGTCTAGCAGGTAGAAAGTGAGGGGCCGAGAGGCCTCCAGGACTTTGCAGTGCAGGGTTGTCTTTCCCACGGGAACGAGTACGGCTCCCCCATAGGCATACAGGCGGGAGTGAGCAGCAGACACTTTCTCATCAGTCCTTATCTGCCGAAACAGGCTTGTTGACATAACATTCGTAAAAGCACCTGTATCTATCTTCGCCGAGAAGGTCGTACCATTGACAGTGACTTGGACTGAGGGGTTTGTTATCAAAGCATGAGCATCCAAGAGCGAAAACACGCTGGCCTCCCCTTGGGAGGAACTGGTATCAGACAAAGGGAGTTCGTCAGGCAGGAACACGGAGCCAAGCCGTTGCTTTGTGGGTACTCGGGACTGCTGGTATAATGCTTGAAGTTCCAGTTGGTAGCGAAACGCTGGAACTCGGCACTGGTGAACTGGCTGCCGTTGTCAGATTGGAGGCGAGCTGGGGAGCCGTCCTTCCTCTTAGAAACAAAGACCACCCTCTGTGTGAAAAAGGTTGCCCCTCGGATCCCTTTAAAATATTTTCCCTCTCATCTTAAACCTGTTCTTTGATTCCCTTTCTGTGGGTAAAAGACACTGTGCATTCACACTATCTATTGCCCTCATGATCTTATTCACCTCTATCAGATCACCCCTCAGCATCTAGCACTCCAAGAAATTAAGTCCTAGCCTGCCCATCCTCTCCCTGGAGCTCCTCGTCTCCATCCTCGTAAATCTTCTCTGTACTCTTTCCAGCATATCAATATCCTTCCAATAGCAGGGTGATCGGAACTAAACACAATGTTCCAAATGAGGCCTCACCAACATTCTGTACAACTGCAACATCCCAAGTTCTACACTCAAAACCCTGAATGATGAAGGCCAACGGTCCAAAAGTCTACTTGATCCCTTTATCTACATTTGACACCACTTTGACATACCTGCATTCATAGATCCCTCTGCTCTACATCTCCCAGGGCCCTGCCATTCACTGTGTGGGTCATTCTCCTGCCCTGGTTAGACTTCCAAAATGCAACACCTCATTCTCATCTGCGTTAAACTCCATCAACTATTGCTCAGCCCACTTGCCCAGCTGACCAAAATTGCAGGTCTTTAGTTCCTGCAGCCATAGTGACTTAACTTTTGTTTCAGAAATATAGTGTATTCCTAAAAATATTCAGGGAAGACAATACAATTGGTAAAACATCCATTTTTAAGTTTGTTGTGCCATCAAATCTATGCGTCCTATTTACAATGCTTCATTGCCATCCGTATTATTTGTTCAGCCAATACTGCCATGAAACGTTGGGTCACACACAGCCCTGGCACTGGCAGCAGTCCCAGAATGAAACTAAGAAACATAAACATGAAAGGTGCGATGGATCAATTAAAGCAGCAACCACACGGACTTGTCGGAGCAGCCAGGGCATGTTGTATCTCCTTTCTAAATCAGGCAAATCATAACTGATTTCCAGGGGAAAACTCAGCAGATCAGGCAGCATTTCTGGAGGACATGGGTAGGCAACATGGATAGTTGATCTCCGTCAGTGTGTACAGAGTGAGTGCATGTCCCGTCCCAATGATCTTTAAGTACGTTGAGGCTATGCAGACTTGTACATATGTGAACAATATCTGTGATCTCCATCACAGTTGATCTTCATCAGTGTGTAGAGAGTGAGTGCATGGTCCGCATCAATAATATTTAAACACTCTGAGGTTGTGCGAACATGTACCTGTAAATACGTGAACAATATCTGTATTACAATATTACCTTCCAAAAATAGTCATATATGAATTGCTGCATATGCTGCTGATTTGCACCTAAACTCCACCTAAACTGACATCTATCTCTAATCTCTTATCCCTCAATATCCTTACTGAACTAAAAGCCACCATCAAAGTCAGTGCTTGCTCTTCATCGAGGCCACCATGTAAGGGTTCGCCTCCACACTGTTCATTTGCTGAACCTTGAGCAATGATACGTCAAATTCCACACAGCAATCTGAACAAACCATTAATGGAGATTTTTTTCATAGAATCAGTAATTAATATTTTAATCTGACACCTCTTGTTCATCAGCCTGACAGTGGTGACTGTACCTGGGAAATAAAATAGGGCAGCACAGTGACGCAGCGGGTAGAGCGGCTACCTCATAGCACCGGTGACTCGAGTGACAGCTGTAGGTTAATTGGCCTCTATAAATTGGTAAATCCCTGGTGTTTAATAATAATAATAATAATAAATTTTATTTATGGGCGCCTTTCAAGAGTCTCAAGGACACCTTACAAAAATTTAGCAGGTAGACGAAAAACATGTAAGGGGAATGAAATAAATAGTAGAGACATGACTAGTACACAAAGTAAAGACAGAATTCAATTCAAAACACAATATGAGGCAATTAATGCACAGATGAAAAGGGAGGGGGACGTGGGGCTAAGGATAGGCAGAGGTGAAGAGATGGGTCTTGAGGCGGGACTGGAAGATGGTGGGGGACACGGAATTGCGGATCAGTTGGGGGGGGGAGTTCCAGAGCCTGGGAGCTGCCCTGGAGAAGGCTCTGTCCCCAAAATTGCAGAGGTTGGACTTGTGGATGGAGAGGAGACCGGCTGATGTGGATCTGTGGGACCGTGAGGGTTGGTAGGGGGAAAGGAGGTCAGTGAGATATGAGGGGGCCAGATGGTGGAGGGCTTTGTAGGTGAGGATAATGATTTTGTAGGTGATCCAGTGGGAGATGGGAAGCCAGTGAAGTTGTTTGAGGGCTGGAGTGATGTGATGCCAGGATTTGGTGTGGGTGATGAGTCGGGCGGCTGCGTTCTGGACCAGTTGGAGTCGGTTGATGTAGGTGGAGCTGATGCCAAGGAGAAGTGAGTTGCAATAGCCCAATCGGGAGGAGATGAAGGCATGAATGAGTCTTTCAGCAGCGGGAGGGGTGAGAGAGGGTCTGAGTTTGGCGATGTTGCGGAGATGAAAGAAGTTTAGGGATTGGATGTGAAAGTGAGATAACATAGAACTAGTGTACGGGTGATCGGTGATCGGTGTGGACTCAGTGGGCCGAAGGGCCTGTTTCCATGCTGTATCTCCAAATTCTAAACTCTAATATCTATATATAACTAAAAGTCTCATCTTGACCACTGGCTGTGCTGTATATTGATTTTAGAAAAAAATGCTATCATATATCCCTATGATTTTTGGCCATCTTACTCACAGTCCTCCTCCGCTGAGACAGCCCAGAGGATTTTTCCGATCGATTAAAAATAAAAAAGTTATGAATGTTTTAAAAATATTGAGATCAGCTGATTGGTCCACTCCCCTGTCAATCACCATGATGAAGGTAACACCCCTTCGGCAGGGGGGGGGGGGGGGGGGGGGGGGGGGGGGGGTATAAAGTATAAAGCCCAAATGGTATGAAATTGAATTTGAATTTGGTGGCCTACACTCTGCTTGAAATGTTATGAAATTGCATTTGAATTTGGTGGCCTGCACTCCGCTTGAAATGGTATGAAATTGCATTCGAATTTGGTGGCCTGCACTCGCTTGAAATGGTATGAAATTGCATTTGAATTTGGTGGCCTGCATTCTGCTTGAAATGGTATGAAATTGCATTTGAATTTGGTGTCCTGCGTTCTGCTTGAAATGGAATTTCAAGGAATCGCCGTGAATGAACTGCCATCCCACCAGCCGTGAGTGAATAAACTGCCAGCCCACCAGACGTGAGTCAACTGCCAGCCCAACAGCAATGAGACAGTCAACTGCCAGCCCACCAGTCGTGAGTGAGTGAACTGCCAGCCCACCAGACCTGAGTGAGTGAACTGCCAGTCCACCAGCCCTGAGTGAGTGAGCTGCCAGTCCACCAGCCCTGAGTGAGTGAGCTGCCAGTCCACCAGCCCTGAGTGAGTGAGCTGCCAGTTCACCAGACCTGAATGAATGAGCTGCCAGCCCGAGAATCCATTCGGCCCACAATGCCCATACCTGCCCCCTGGAAACCAGTCCCTTTGGCCCACAACACCCATACTAGCGCTCCAGAAAGCCCCCTCCCCCCGCCCCACACTGCCCACCAATATTGGAATTGGTGGAGACGTGGAATATTGTGTTCGGGACTAGCCCTCCCGTGTGAACATGGTCTAGTGTAGGATATAAATGATTCCCATTACACTCAGGACAAAATGAGACAACATTTGGTAACAGATCTTTCTTTTGTGTTACACTCAGTAAAGAATTCAAAGGAATTTTTCGAAATAGTTTTTAGATTTGCTAACCACCACTGCTTAGAAATTCCCCTTACAGCCCTTCAAGGCTAGGTCGATGTTGGCAAGTCCAATCTTGTGCTTCCACTCCCACCCTTCACACATTATTCTCAAGCATCTTTCCACAAAGGCAATGACAACTTGCATGTCAACAGCAGCTTGAACTACTGGAGCCCGACAGTAAACGAGAGGACACATCATACAGCAGCTGACACAGAGTCACAAAGACACATATTAGGACAGAATGCACCATCAAAGAGACAGCATCAAGAAGAGAGGGGCAATGGGGATAAAGGGATAAACGTAAATAACTAGAAGAATAAAAGGTAAGAAAAGAAACAAAGTACCATTTAAAAGAATGAGGTGGAAGGAACTGCAGATGCTGCTTTAAACTAAATTTAGACATAAAAAGCTGGAGTAATTCAGCGGGTCAAGCAGCATCTCTGGAGAAAAGGAATCGGTGACGTCTAGGGTCAAGACCCTTCTTCAGACTGAGAGTCAGGGGAAAGGGAAACGAGAGATATAGATGATGATATAGAGAGATATAGAACAAGATATAGATATAGAGAGATAAAGAATGAGGGGCGGTTCTCTTCTTCCCTGATTGAGTGGGATACTAGATATTCACTGTCTCATAACATCTGGTCAAACCATGTTCATCTTTCTGGGTTCACGTCATTTAAAACCATCAATTCGCCCTAGATAAAGACCTGAAGTAGTAATATCAATTTCTGCAGCGTGAGATACATTTAAGCCGTCTTTTAACCTACGTCAGAAACATTATCTTTGAAACTCCACTTTTGTTCTTCCTGTGTTCATATTCAGCCTGAAATTGTTTCATCAACTTGGACTTCTGCTTGGATAAGAAAGGTCATGGGCCAAATGTCAGCTTAGATGGGGTGTCTAGGTCAGCAGGCGCAAGTTGGGTCAAAGGGCCTGTGTCCATACCGTATGACTCGATGACGACGACTCTTTAAACCTTTCAGAACAATGGAATAATTTAATCCTATCTAAACTTCTCTGCCTTAGTGAAAATGCTTGACATTTCCAAGACTTTAACACATATAAATATTAATTTTGCGATGACTCGGGGTGATTTTTCATTGATTTCATCAACCCAAATGTACGTAGTTTTAAACTGATGTGTAAGCTATGTTATAACGTGTACAATAATCCATGGTTACAAGTAGAGGGAGTCATAAACAAGTAGAGCGAATATGGGATGGAGGAATGAAAGGAAAATGCCATTTGCTTGAATAATTCCAATAAAATTAATGCTAAAAATATTTAAAATTCTTACAATGTCTTATTCTTGGCTGCATGTTAGTGAGCATAATAAAATCCTACAAGATAGAAAATTAATGAAGCACATGTTTTAGATTATTTAAGAACAATTACAAATGAAAGAGAAAGTAAATTGGAGCCAAGATAATGTGACCTGAAACGGCACCCATTCTTTCTCTCCAGAGATGCTGCTTGTCCAGCTGAGTTACTCCAGCATGTTGTGGCTAAGATAAAGAACATTAGTCCAAGGGTCATAATTTCTGTATAATTACCAAAGCCATGTCTAGATGGAGTGGATGTACAGAGGATACTTTCACTAGTGACCAGAGGGCACAGCCACAGAATAAAAGGTCGTATCTTTAGAATGGAGATGAGGAGGAATTTGTGGAATTCATTGCCACAGATGGCTATGGAGGTAAAGTCATTGGGTATTTTTACGTGGAAATTAATAAATTCTTGATTAGTAAGGACGTCAAAGGTTATAAGAAGAAGGCAGGAGAATGGGGTTGGGAGGGAAATATAGATCAGTCATGATCAAATGGCAGAGCAGGCTTGATGGGCTGAATGGCCTAATTCTACTCCTATGTCTTATGGTTTTATAAACTGGTGGAGGGAAAACGCTTTAGGAAGTAGCCACGTGTCTGCAGAAGGGGAGCTCTATTTAATGGGATAGAGGTGAGGAAGGTTACAGGGAGGGAAGGTCCCGTGAGCTGGAGATCGAGCTGAACGGGGTGGGGCTGGACAGCTGGGATAAACAGGGCAAACACGAGCACTTGTAAGTGGGTGGGTGGGGGGAGCTCAGCACAAAAAGGCAGCACAAGTTACAGTTCCGAAAGAAAAACACAGAAATGTCACGCAGGTAAAGCGAGAACTGAAAGCGAATGAAAAAAACCTCCAAAGACAAGAGGAAAATAAGTGAATAAAGCAGTCAGAGGTATGAATGTGGCCCAAACAAGCATTATTTACACAGCTGCATTGAGAATAAGGGAACCAAGTGAATGACTGAAAGTGCAAATGTAGATGGAGCTGAGGCTCTGTGTTCTGGTTGCGAATGTTGTCACAGCTACCATGAGTGACTTCCAAGAGTTCTTTCAAAGTTTTTTTGTTACAGTAAGTTGCTGAAACAACCAAGGGAGCTGGTCAAAGATAGACACCAAGCCCTGGAGTAAATCAGTGGGTCAGGAAGCATCTCTGGAGACCATGGAAAGGTGCGTTTCCGGGGTCATGCCATACTAGATTTAGCAAAGAGTAATGAACCAGAGTCTATTATTGTCCAATGTAATGTCCAGGTGAGTGTGTGGCCATGGCTGAGTTGGCAACATTTCTGCTTCACCCAGTGTCTCTACCCCACACTCACCTTGCCTATAGGTGTGTGTCAGTGTAACCTCCCCATGCACACCTTGTATGCGCATGCTAGGAAAAGTCAATTATTTGTGCAAACTCTGTGTGAATTTTAAAGTTTAGTGCAAGATCTTTTTCTTCCGTATCACTGCACGCACTTGAACCATTTCGCTCTTGAGAAAAAGTTACTGTCTGGACTGACTTGGCTAGAATGGCACTGAATTACAATTTCAAATTGGAGTTTGTAAATGACAAAGTGCTCTTCTCTTCCAAGGCCATTCTTCAGGATGGAGAAGGACCTGCTTCCACAAAAGGACACAGAGTGCTGGAGTAACTCAGCGGGTCAGGCTGCATCTCTGGAGAACATGGACAGGTGACGTTTCAGGTCGGGACTCTCCAGTCCCGCTTCAGACTGACTCTGGTTTGGTGGGTTCCCAGGTGGATAATGGGGGCCACATACTCCCCATGGGTGGGGCAGGAGTTGGCTGTTGGTGAGTGGGTAGTGCGTGGGGTGTTGCACTGCATACACAGGGCTTCTGATACCTGTCGCTGTTCCCCATACTTCCCTGACATCTCCTTCCCCACTGACTAGTCATAAGAACATAGAACATAGTACAGCGCAGGAACAGGCCCTTCAGCCCACAATGTTTGTGCCAAACATAATGCCAAGTTAAACTGATCTCATCTGACTACACTTGATCCATATCCCTCCATTCTCTGCATAGCCATGTGTTCATTTTAAAGCCTCTATCATATCTGCCTTCACCACCACCCCTGGAAACATGATCCAGGCACCCGCCAGCCTCTGTGTAAAAAACTGCCCCCGCACATCTCCGTTAAACTTTGCCCCTCTCGCCTTAGAGCTAAAGGTAAGCCAAAGATTCCTGGGAGTCAGTGGAGATTTCTTTCAAATGTTTCCTTGAATCTTTTTCTCTCTTTGCTCGGAATCTCTTCCCCGTAACAGGGCTCAGAATAAAGTTACACCCTGCGACGTTGCACTCAGGCACTACAGAATGAACAGACTCCGCACACAGACTCGACCAGTGAACAGAACAGGCGGCAAAGTGACGTAGTGGCAGAGCTACTGCCAAACAGCCCAAGCGACCCGGGTTCAATCCTGACTTTGGGTGCTGTCTGTACAGAGTTAGTACCTTCTCCCCGTGGGTTTTGAAGGACACTCCAAAGACGTACAGGTTTGTAGGTTAATTGGCTTGGATATAAATGTAAAATTGTCCCTCGTGTGTGTAGGGTAGTGAAGTGTGCGGGAATTGTTAGTTGGTGCAGACTCGCTGGGCCGAAGGGCCTGTTTCTGTGCTTTATCTCTAAGCTAAACTAAACTAAATCATCTATAAACTTTTCTTCAGAGGCAAGAGAGAATTCTCATGGCATGGTAAAATTCAAAATGTGGAATTCAACAAACACAAGGAAAACATAAATTGATTATTCCCCCCCCCCCCCCCCCCCCCCCCCCCCCCCCCCCCCCCCCCCCCCCCCATGGCCCCTCCCCCCACATGGCTGGGTGGTATCATAGACAGTGAATATAGTTATCAGACAGTGAAGATAGTTGTCGGGCAGTAAAGATAGTTATCAGTGAAGATAGTTATCGTTAGTTAGCGGGGTCTTGATCAGCTGGACGTTGGCCAAGGATTGGCAAATGGAGTTTAACTCAGTAAGCCTGAGCCACTACATTTTGGAAGACAAACCAGGGCAAGACGTTCACTATAATTGATCGGGGCCCGGGGAGTTGAGCAGAGCAGAGGGATCTAGGAGTACATGTACATAGTTCAACGGAAGTGGCATCATGTGTAAATTTGGCACGCTGACCTTCATCAGTCATGGAAATGAGTATAAACTATGGAACATAGTGTTACAGTTGTAGAAGATGTTGGTGAGGCCGCACTTGAAGTATTGTGTGCAGTATTGGTCACCCTGCCATAGGAAAGAAGTCATTAAGCTGGATAGGGGGCAGATAGGTTTTACGATGATGTTGTCAGGACTCAAGGGTCTGATCTATATGGAGAAGTTGTGCAGGCTATTTCTAGGAGTGCACGAAGATGAGGGTGATTTTCTGGAAATGTATAAAATCATGAGGGGAATAGATAGAGCGATTGCACAAATACCTTTTTCCCCAGGGTAAAGGAATCAAGAACGAAAGAGGATTGGTTTAATGTGAAATGGAAAAGTTTTAATAGGAACCTGAGGGGCAACTTTTTCACTCAGAGGGCGGAGAGTTTATGAAACGAGCTGCTAGAGGAGGTCGTTGAGACAGGCACAATAATAACATTTAAATAACACTTGGCTAGGTACATGGATAGGAAAGGTTGAGAGGGATATGGAACAAATGCTGGTAAGTGGGTCTAGCTTAGGTAGTGCATCTTGGTCGCCATGGGCAAGTTGGGCTGAAGAGCCTGTTTCCATGCTGTATGACTATGACTATGAGCTGACATTGAAGATAAATGGACAGAAACAGCAGCAGGTTATGAATGAACAGCCCCCTGATGGGTGTTGCTCAGGGGCCTGGTTTCATCCTCGTTCTGCTAAACCAGAATTAATCTCTTTATTTAAGAAAGGATGTTAATGGGTTGGAAGCAGATCAGAGAAGATTTACTTGATGAATTCCTGGCTTGGGTGGGTAGTGTTACGGGGACAGGCTGGGCAGGTATCTGTCAGTGTCTCGAAGAATGGAAGGCGGAGTGATTGAAACCTGAGGGCTTTCGACAGGATGGATGTGCAGAGGCTGTTTCCTCCCGTGGGAGACTCTCAAACTCAGGGGCCACCATTTCAAAAAGGGTTGACCATTTTTAAGACATAAAAAAGGCAAAATATTGCCTCTTAGAGGAGTGTTTGTCTTTTCCTGGAAGGGCAATGGAAACAGAGTTTGTAAATATTTTTAAGGCAGGGGAGATGCAGGAATGGGCTAGAGGTTACATAGACAGGCAGAGGGCGGCACAGTGGCACAGCGGTAGAGCCGCTGCCTCACAGCACCAGAAACCCCGGTTCGATCCTGACGCCAGGTGCTGTTTGTGTTCAGAGTTTGTTCTCCCTGTGACCGCATGGGTTTCCTGCAGGTATTCAGGTTTCCTCCCAAACCCCAAAGACATGAGGGTTTGTAGGTTAATTGTGTGTAGGGAGCGGATGAAAAAGATAACATAGAACTAGTATGAACGGGTGATTGATGGTGGGTGTGGACTCGATGGGCCGAAGGGACTGCTTGCATGCTGCATCGCCAAATGAAACTAAAGATGTGGAGTTCAGTCAGAACATTAAATCGCAACAGAAGCCAAGTCTGAATGACCTCTTGCTGCCCATTGTCAACCCTCCAGTAGTAAGTAGGACCTCTCAGCTTCAACGCTTCCATGATCAATAAAAATTCACAACGCCTCTCCGTTTGATGCAGAGATTTTCTTTCTATATTCCCACATGCTCTTCCCAAGGTTAATTTTTTTATAAAATCCCAGTATGTAACAAGCAGGGAAAAAAAATGGGTCACTTTCAAACGTGATGTGAAAGGTATTTTTTAAATTACTGGTTGCTATTTTAGATTCCGCACTGCTGTCTTTCATCACCACGTCAGTTCCTATACCCAGAAGGGTAAAGCTGCCTGTTTCCCAAAGCATTCCTTAGCAGCTGTCGATGTTTCGCTCTGGTTGGTGAGCAGGAGGTGTAGCCCGGGGCACCAGTCAGTGCTACATTTCCCTCTCATGCCCCCACCCCCCAACGCCCGACCACGAGCAGCCACACACCAGACTGTGCTTCATCTAATGATGTGACAGATCACTGAGAAAGTAGACCCAACACCCGCCAAAAACAAAGGCATAAAGTGCTGGAGTAACTCCGCGGGACAGGCGGCATCTCTGGAGAGCATGGATTGGTGACATTTCAGGTTGAGACCCTTCTTCAGACTGTAGGAGTAGGGGGAGAGAACTGGAGAAGAGAGATGGAGGCACAACAACGTTTGGCAAGTGAGAGGTGGATAGAGGAGAGCAACAGGAATCAGAGGAGGGGGGGGGGGGTGGGGGAGTCAACAAGAGAGGGTCTCACAGAACCTCAATCAGAGAGGAGGAGAACTTCAAAGTTAGCATAACTTAAGAAGATTTTGCAGTGGAGCAGTCAAAATGGAGACACATTAAAATGCAGATGCTGGTTTACAAAAAAAAGACCCAAAGTGCTGGTCTATCTCAGGCAGCATATGCAGCATTTCTGGATAAAAGGAATAGGTGACATTTCGGGTGAGGCGAACTTCTTCAAAGTACTCATACCTTGAGGAGATTTTGTGCAGTGGAGTAGACAAAATGTGTAGGAAGGAACTGCAAAAGCTGGTTTACACCGAATATAGACAAAAGATGCTGGAGCAATTCAGCGGGTCAGGCAGCATCTCTGGAGAAAAGGAACATGTGATGTTTCGGGCCGAGACCCTTCTTTAGTTAGATTAGTTGCTGCTCTTTATTAAGTTTGCGTTCTACGCACATGCTCGACCTGAGGATCAAATTAACAGAATTATTTCAGTAAAAAAGGACATCAAATCAGCTTCTGGATTTGTCATCCATCTGGGGTTCAGACCGAAAGTTATTGACATTTTATAGTTGTTAGTTTTAGAGATGCAGCATGGAAACAGGGCCTTCAGCCCACTGAATCTGTGCTGACCATTGATCAGCCATTTACAACAGTTTTGTTATGTCACTTTCCCATCCATTCCCTGCACACTAGGACAGGGGTGGGGAACCTTTTCATGTTGGAATGCCGCATTGTTAGCTGTAATCTAATAAGGCCACATCGAAGAAACATCAATTAGATTCAATTCAATTCAATTCAATTCAACTTTAATGTCATCGCACAAATACAATTATGAGTACAACGAAATGCAGTTTTGCGTCAGTCCGTAGTTTGTATATAAAGAAGAAAAAAAAAGAATATAGATATACTTCAAAATGTATATTATTTTGTAAAAATCTAACTCCCAAGTACTAACTTGAAGAAAATGAAAACATTTGTTAATTCTAAAGTTAACTAACCTTTTAATGACTTTGTTGTGACTGCTTTCTAAAGGCTAGAGTCGCATTAGAACTAAATTATGAGTTAACAGGTGTTAAAATAGCTCTCATGACTTACTAATGTTTTAATTGTGGCCGTCAGTCAGGGAGGATTATTTAGTTGAATCTTCTTTTACTCTTTGGTATTTAAAATACGTTAATTTTAAGATTAAAATAAAAAATAATAAAAGACAAATAAAAAACATATTAATAAAAATAAAAGGATTTGTTGAACAAAATTTGGATTCATTCAAAAGGCCGCACTTAATGGCATAGAAGGCCGCAGGTTCCCCACCCCTGCACTCGGGGCAATATACAAAGGCTGATTGACCTACAAACCTGTTCCGATTCAGGAAATATGGCAAAAAGACACTCTTAACTCTGGCTAAGGCTCAGTAATCTAGAGCTGTTACTCTCCAGGAGTTACAGGCACACAGAAGCATTAACTTTGATAAACTGTGGCCCCAGAACCAGGTGTTTAAGAAAAAGGGGTAAGCCATTTAGAACAGAGACGAGGAAACACTTTTTCTCACAGGGAGTTGTGAGTGTGGAATTCTCCACCTCAGAGGGCGGTGGAAGCCGGTTCTCTGGATAGTTTCAAGAGAGAGCTAGATAGGGCTCATAAAGATGGCAGAGTCAGAGGATATGGGGAGAAGGCAGGAACGGGGTACTGATTGGGGATGATCAGCCATGATCACATTGAATGGCGGTGCTGGCTCAAAGATCCAAATGGCATACCCCTGCACCTATTGTCTATTGTCTATCGTCTATAAGGTATTGCAACGTTTGAATTAATTGAATAAATTGATGCAAAAGATCCCTTTTGCAAACGAGGAGCTTGTGCATTGGAGTGCCGAAGGGGAGAGCAGTGGGGAATGGCCCAGCCCACACCCAGCAGGGTGGTCACAAAACCATTCACACAGGTGAGCTCTGAACTTCCTGGCATTTCACAGGGAATCCCAGCACTATGGTTATCATATCTGCCTTGGTGCAATTGGGAAAGTGTAACAGCCTGAAGTAGGACATATTACATTGGAAATTACTGTCTGTGGCTTTGGTTTAGTAATGTACATTAAGTAATAAGTACCAATACATCAAAAAATACCAAGCATCTGTTCCTTATTCTACATTACTAAACCACATTCAAGATCATTAGTTTCAAACATGTTCTCATTGTTCTGATCCATTATTGCGTCTCACTGAAAGTTCAGTTAATACAAAATAAAGTGCATTCAGGCTTCAATATTAGTGGACCCAAGTTAACAATTTCATTCCCTTTAAAAGATCCGTGGTAATTTAAAAAATAATAATTTGTTCCATCTGTCATATTTATGGGTTTTTTTTGTTGCTTTTACATTATATTAGCCTTGGGCAAAAAGTAGAAAAAAAAGCATTTTGTTTTGTAATGGGAAAGAAGTGTAGGCATAATTAAAATTCCCGATATCCCAGTGTGGGTAGTACACTCACAGTGACGTTCCCACTGCGGCCCCGTGTCATCTCCCAGAGGATTTGACGTGAAACGTAATAACATAGAAAAGCCTAGAGACATGTGCCTGGGAACATGGACGATGAATAAGGTCATGAGGTCATAAGAAATAGTACAATTAGGCCATTCGGCCCATCACTCATGGCTGATCTATCTCTCCTTCCTATCCCCATTCTCCTGCCTTCTCCCCATAGCTTCTGGCATCCGTACTAATCAAGAATCTATCTATCTCTGCCTTGAAAAATATCCACTGACTTGGCCTCCACAGCCTTCCGTGGCAAAGAATTCCACAGATTCACTACCCTCTGACTAAATAAATTTCTCGTCATCTCCTTCCTAAAAGAACGTCCTTCAATTCTGAGGCTATGACCTCTAGTCCTAGACTCTCCCACTAGTGGAAACATCCTCTCCACATCCACTATATCCAAGCCTTTCACCATTCTGTATGTTTCTATGAGGTCTCCCCTCATTCTTCTGAACTCCAGAGAGTACAAGGTCAGTGCCGACAAGCGCTCATCATAGGTTATCCTACTCATTCCTAGGGACATTACACTGAACAGAACTCAGTCATTTCCAGCTCATTGGGCACCTCAACCTCTGCATGTGGCCTCCTGTACATTGGCGAGGCTAAGCATCGACTTGGCGACTGTTTCATTGAACATTTACGCTTGGTCCGCCAAGACCTGCTGGATCTCCTTGTTGCTAATCATTTTAACTTCCCTTCCCATTCCCATACTGACCTTCCTGTCCTGAGCCACCTCAATTGGCAGAAGGAGTCCACACATAAAATGCAGGAACAGCACCTCATATTCTGCTTGGTAGCTTACACCCCAACATTCAAGTCTCCAATCTTATGACCTCATGACCAAAGTCACATCCCAAGCATCAAAGTCTTCATTACCATCACTGGGCTCCGCGATGTAGATTCACTTGTTGCTGCTACCAAACTGTGAGAGAGTTTTGTGAGGGAACACCGTCTGGGGATTGGGGGTACTACAGCAACATTTAAAATAGATTTGGACTGGTACATTGATAGGAAATGTTTAGAGGAATATGGGCTAAACACAAGCAGGTAGACTAGACTAGATGGGGCATTTTGTTCGACATGGGCTAAATGGTCTGTTTACATGCTGTACAATATGACTACATTGATTTGTTTGACCTGTCTGTGCCTTATCTATGTGTGTCACACCCATACTGGGGCAGTTATTACCTCTTCTAATGTCCGTATAGCTCCACATATTGGCTGGGTGCGTTTAAAGTCAAATATATTGAGATTACAAGGCGTCACTCTTCATTCTCTCAAGATATCAATTAATGTGGGGACTGGGACTTTTCTAACACATTAGGTATTGAAGTGCCATCAGGAACTTTCCATTGCTGTAATTTGTGTTCCCCCATCACCTCCATGGGAAGCATTGCTTCAGTGCAGTGATTCAGGCATCAGCCATTTGACATTCAAAGGAGCCACAGAAGAATTTTTTGGTCTCTGGTGTCCAACCAAAGCTGTAGGACCATGATTGCTACTTTTAGTCAGAGCCCTCAGCCAGGATTTGCAGGGGAGAGAGAGACAATAAACAGCAATGAAGCTCAGAGGGGAAAGAGTAAATGATTCTGATGGGCAGGAGAAAGTGAGAGGGAAATGGAGAGGAATGTCATGGGACTATATCACTGCCTGAAATTCTGAATCATCAATGGACAGATAGGCTTAATGCTGATCTGTAAGAATGTCATCGCTGTTCATCTGAGCAAATAGTTTGAGCAACATAACATCTCTTAGTCCGTGTATCAGAAGAAGTGCACCACAGATGGTTAGAGAGTTGTCCTACATTCCAAGCATGGATAGTTAAACTCCCATAGGCAACATTTACAGTCAAGTGCATTTGGAAAGAAACAGTTCCTCAATTAAAGCTATATCCTCTTCCCAACCTTTTGATGAAGGCCAGTTTATCAAATGCGTTCACTTTTGATATCTATAGAGGTCCATCGTTAGCCTTTGTAATATCGAGGTCCTGACCAGTAAATGTAGTCATTTCACTGGGACGTGGCTGAGGGTAGGAAGGGTTTAGTTCGATACGGGCCAAATGCAATCAAATGGGACTAGCCTTAATGAGGCATCTGGGTCAGCACAGATGAGTTGGGCTGAAGGGCCTATTTCTGTACTGTATGAGTGATAGCATCTCACCTCACCAGTGCTAGCAGCCTCACCAAGGTCATGTCATTCACTCTGAGATGAAAGGAAGTCATTGGCAGAAGATGCTTCAGAATGAGGCAAGTCTTGGTGAGTTCATACAATCATAATATGGAAATATCCCAATATAACCACATCCAAGGGAAGCTTCAAGGACTATGTTCATCACTTTGTATACACAAAAGGTGGTGGGTGTATGGGACGAGCTGCCGGAGGAAGTAGTTGACGCAGGTACTATTGCCAATGTATAAAAAACCATTAGACAGGTACATGGATAGGACAGGTTTAGAGGGATATGGGCTAAACACAGGTAGGTGGGACTAGTGTAGATGGGTCAGTGTGGGCAAGTGGTCCGAAGGTCCTGTTTCCATGCTGTATGACTCTATGACTATGATTTAAGAAGCTCATTCCAATCCTTTCATCATAGTGTTCAATCATTCCCACATTGCTCACACAACTTTTGTTTCTACTGTGGAAGAATATTTTATATCACACCCCGCATATTCTTTCTGTGAACAATAGATTGTGTCCTACTGATCCACATCATTTAACTTTATATGCTGGATTAAGAATTTTAATTCTCCTAACAACTATGTAGTGTGACAGGGTTGTCTCTTTCCTATCTCTTTCTTATCTCATCCCCAGGCTGATCAGACACAATGTCTTCAATCAATCATAGGCATGGGGTCATAGAAAGTACAGGACGGAAAACAATCACTTTGGCCATAATTGTTCATGCTGACCACCAGCAAGTTGGCATTCTGGGTCAGTGACATTTACCTGCATTTGGTCCATAGCCCTCTAAACCCTTCCTATCCATTTATCCTTCCTATCCAATATCTTTTAAAAATCATAATTATATCCAATACTATAGTTTCCTCTGGCAGCTCATTACAGATAAAGACAATCCTTTGTGACAAAAATGCCCCTGAGGTTATTTTTAATTATCTCCCCTCTTACCCACACCCTCTAGGATTTGAATCCTCTACTCTGGAAAAAGTCTGTCAGCACTGTCCATTATAAGGCGGAATTGTCAACTCTTCTAATACACTAGAAACTAAACTAAACTAAACTTGCAATGCTTCTGCCCATAGAAACATAGAAACAGAGAAACATAGGAAATAGGTGCAGGAGTAGGCTTCAAGCCTGCACCGCCATTCAATATGATCATGACTGATCGTCCAACTCGGTATCCTGTACCTGCCTTTTCTCCATATCCCCTGACCCCTTTAGCCACAAGGGCCACATCTAACCCTCTTAAATATAGCCAATGAACTGGCCTCAACTACCTTCTGTGGCAGGTACACAAAAATGCTGGAGAAACTCAGCGGGTGCGGCAGCATCTATGGAGCGAAGGAGATAGGCAACGTTTCGGGCCGAAACCCTTCTTCAGACTGAAGAAGGATTTCTGCCCGAAACATTGCCTATCTCCTTCGCTCAATAGATGCTGCCGCACCCGCTGAGTTTCTCCAGCATTTTTGTGTACCTTCGATTTTCCAGCATCTGCAGTTCCTTCTTAAATACTTTCTGTGGCAGTCAACCACCTTCTGTGGCAGGTACCTTCTGTGGCATACAGTACAACATGGTGTTTAGTATCAACTGGGAATGTAGACATCTGTGAGTGCCATTGTGCAGTCTCTGCAAACACCAATTAATGTTGAAGTTTGGGCATTTCTAACATACATAATTGTTTAGTTTAGTTTAGTGTAGAAATACAGTGTGGAAACAGGCCCTTCGGCCCAACAGAACCGTGTCGACCAGCGATCCTCCTACATTGGCACTATCCTACACACCGCGGACAATTCACAATTTTTACCAAAGCCAATGAACCTACAAACCTGGACGCCTTTGGAGTGTGAGGGGACACCAGAGCACCTGGTGGAAACCCACACAGTCACAGGGAAGAACGTACAAACTCCATACAGACAGCACCCATAGTCAGGATCGAACCTGGGTCTCTGGCGCTATAAGACAGCAACTCCATCGCTGCGCCACCATGCTGACCAAGTAGTTGGACGTTTGAAGAATTCCTGTAATGTGCATTCCTCTGTAGACGCCTGGCTTTTCAATTCTATTAGAGATAAATGTCACTCAGTAACATTAACCAATGTTGCTTAGCTAATCCACCTGTGGGATGAAACATGACAAGTGAAGATTTATCTTCTGTCTGTCCAAATGTATATAATATGCCTGGGGAATCACTCATAACAATGGAGCCAGTTTACTGGCCCTTTGATCCGAGATACCACAGATCCCCTTATTTTTTCGAAAATGGAGCTGGAGAGATTTCTCAAATCTTCATGCCAATTTGGAAGGGGATACAAGGAATGGCAGAATCTGGAATCTTGAGCAAAACACAAAATTTTAGAGGAACTTAGTGGGTCAGGCGGCATCTGGAGGGAATGGACAGGCAATGTTTCGGGTTGGGAGTATCATTCGGAGTCCATTCAGCCCATCAAGTCTATACTGGACTCAGAGCATTCCCATCAATCTCATTCTCTCACATGGAGACACAGGGGACTGAAGACGCTGGGATCCTGAGTAAAACACAAAGACTGGAGGAACCCGGTGGACCAGGCAGCATCCATGGAGGGTTGTCAATTTCCTCCACAGATGCTTCCTGACCCATTGAGTTTACTGCAGCATATTTCTCTCACATATTTCTTCTGGTTCTTTTGGGTTTTTTTTCACTTCAGATTAGCTGGGACACTGTAAAAGTTTGGATCACATTTCAGACCCGTGGACTTGGCTTATGTTTCCGTTGTACTTTGTCCATCTCATTCATTACTGGCCTGCAATGATTTACGGTCTAATGCACAAGGCAAGTAAATACTCTGCCTCAGGCAGCTTCCTTTCAAATGTTCATGGAACAGCTCCTCACAAAGCACTGAACCTGCCAATGGCAGGCCAAGTGTAAACTCTTAAAGAAAATTTATGTTATCAGCTACCAGCATTTTCATCAAGTTTAGAAAAACAGATGTTCACAACTAGACTGCGTGGTTCATCAGGTCTGGGCTGCAGTTTT
The DNA here is from genome assembly GCF_028641065.1 of Leucoraja erinaceus. Classification (NCBI taxonomy): domain Eukaryota; kingdom Metazoa; phylum Chordata; class Chondrichthyes; order Rajiformes; family Rajidae; genus Leucoraja; species Leucoraja erinaceus. The sequence continues at coordinate 10,785,020 of NC_073398.1, forward strand.
CCTTCATTGCTAAAGGATTCAGTTCCTCTATGGCCCGTGACGTCCTCGTTGTAAATCGAATACAAGAATTTATGGTTCATACAGAGTATTATTTCTTACCTTTTCTACAAAGATCTGTTGCCATCTATCCTATATTGTTTACATCATGATCTTAATTTCTCAACTTGTGATAATGTTTCGTATGAAGATGGGAATGCAACAGGTTATCTAGATTAGTAAGCGTGTCAAAGGGTACGGTGAGAAGGCAGGAGAATGGGGTTGATAGGGAAACATAGGCAGCCATGATCAAATGGCAGAGCAGACTCGATGGGCTGAATGGCCTAATTCTGCTCATATGCCTTATGGTCTTATGAACATTGAAAAAAATAAATTCTAAATATATTTTCCTGCTTCTAATTCTCATCCGATGCTGCATTCTCCTTAAATGTACTTGCTTCTCTCTCAGTCCTCTCTCTGGGCTGGGGCATGATCTGTTCTGAGAGGCAAAAAAGCTGATAACCATACGTAACATTGGGATGGTGGGTTCAGAGAAAATCTAGCCCTCTCCCCTGCACGACGGCTTGCACTTTGCTCTTTGCTCTCAGTCCCTCTTTCTCCCAGCTTTCCATGGTCCATTGCTCATTATACACCTCATTCTACTTTTATTTCTGAACAAGGCAACCCTTGTAATCTCCCCCCCACTCCTTGACCTGCCAGTATTGAACAAACTATCATATTATCATTCCTCTCCTCCCCCCACCCCCCACTCCCATTCCCACTCCATCCCTCCTAGGGTGGCCCAAATGACTGAGAGTTCACATGAACAAGCAAAAATCCTTCTAGACTTTGCTAAATGATCTTTTGTTTTGCTGGGAGTTTTGGCTTTGTTCAATCTTTGCAAAACAAGAAATTAAATAGGGTAAGAAAGTGGATGCTTGTCTTGCAGCATTGATGTAAGTCATTAGCATTTATCCTTTCAATCTCAACAAAACATAGCAGGAGAGAGTCGGAACATCATGCAAATGAATTAATTGTTCACAGATAAACTCTGTCAACCAGAACTCCGACCTTCATGCTTGGAAAATAATATCAGCATTGAACCTCACCTGCAAACTCACTTCTGCATTTCACTAAGTCTTAATAACGGCAGATGTGCAGCTAATGCAACTGAAAAAGATTCCTTCTGACTCATTCCTATAGCACGTTTGTGAGGGATTGTCGATGCTGGTGGTGTTGCAAATAACTAGTCTTACAGAAGTCTTAAAGTTGTGAAATTAAGAATAAAAAGAGATCAGGATGTTTGTCTTTAGATTGTCTGCCATTAATACAACAGTTAATGGTGTTTAGCTGCAGTAACCAAGTTTATGTTGTGAAGAATCCTTTGATATGGATAGCTCCAAATACATTTGTATTGGGATTCAGAAGATAATCTATCTTGCAGCCTTGGGCAAATATGTGTTCCTTACACTTTCCTTTGACTTTGTTAATCCATTGATAGGTGAGGAAATAGTTTTAAAAAAATGCATTGCAGCTCAGTCTCTTTGGCAGAGAAACCGTATGAGTAACTCTTGACCATAGTCATGTTCCTCAACAAGGATTGGGTCTCTTGATACACTTGCTGGAAGCAGTAAATTATTTGCCTTTTGCGACATGTGCAAGACTATTGTTCTGGTCTGCCCTGTGTGAATGAACTCACGCAGTGTGAATAAACAAGGAACTGTAGATTCTGGTTTACAAAAAAAAGACACAACGTGCTGGAGCAACTCAGCCGGGTCAGGCAGCATCTCTAGAGAATGTTGATAGGTGACGTTTTGAGTCGGGACACTATTTCTTCCTCTAGCTTCACAACACCTATCTCTTCTACCTCTATCTCCCACATTTGTCTTTTCATTTCTGATTTTTTTGTCCAACTTATGCCATCAACCCCCACCATCAGTTGCATCCACCTATCACTTGTCAGGCTCAGTCATGCCCCCACCTCTCATCCATCTCTATTGTCCCTGCTCCTCCCCACCACAATCAGTCGGAAGAAGGGTCCCAACGAGAAACGTCATCTGTCCATGTTCTCCAGAGATGCTGCCTGATTCGCTGAGTTACTCCAGCACATTGTGTCTTTGTAATTCAGCCAGTGTTAAGATACATCTGATGCTTAGCCACAAGCAGATGTGTGTGACGTTCTGCATGGGACCATGCACCAGTGTAGGCAGCAACAATTGCAATGGAAATGATGCAAATTTCAAACCCATCTGAGCACCATCTGTGAATGGACCATAATGCCTACACCCTTTATCAGACAAGATAATTTTAAATATTATTAAGTCATGATTAATAAATATAATTGGGGACATAAATGACAACAAAATCTCCAAAAGAGAATCTTCCAAACAGATTAATCAGTTGTTTTCTTCAAAAATAGACATAAAATGTTGGAGTAACTCAGCGGGACAGGCAGCATCTCTGGAGAGAAAGAGTGGGTGACGTTTCGGATCAAGACCCTTCTTCGGACATTGATTTCTCAATGTTTTCAAAGCTCTTCCAACCAGAGGGATCGGTGGTTCTGAGCCACTGAACATTGTTTCCACACCCTCTTCAATTAGTCATCAACTCACTGCAGTGACCCGTCTCACAACCTCCTCACTACAGGTTGTTGCGAGCTGCATTTGACATAGAATTGCTCTCACACCATGACTAATGGTATCAAATTGCGTGTATGTAAATAAACAGGCTTTGTTCATGTTCACAAACTTAAACCAGAACAGTAGTTTAGGAGTCTATCCACATCATCACTTTTTAAACAATGTTATTCAATATCATGTTGAAAGCAATTTGCTTCTTTAGTGCAACTTGCCTCATGTTTGATGTCTTTAAATCAGATAACCAGAAGTTTCTGCAACCAGCCACAAATACATTTTTTGTTCGATAATTAAGACCTGACAATTTCACTGCAAACTAAATGCAGGTGCAGGTTTCAGTTTATGTTTATGTACATCTCATGCATGAAAATTGACGAAATACGCAGACATTGGACATCTGAAATGAAGCAGAGAGTGCTGGAAACATCCAGCGGGTCAGGCAGCAGCTGTGGAGAGGGAGAGAAACAGAGTGAGTGTCTCAGGTTCAATTGAGACATGGTACTGCGGCACGGTGGCACAACAGTAGAGATGCTGGCTTGCAGCGCCAGGGTTCTGGGTTCGATCCTAAATACTGGTACTTGTCTGTAGGGAGTTTGTACGTTCTCTCCGTGACCCGAGTGGGTTTGCTCCAGGAAGCTCCGGTTTCCTCCCGCACTCCAAAGACGTACAGGTTTGTAGGCTAATTGGCTTGGTACAAATGTAAATTGTCCATAGTGTGTTTAGGATAGTACTAGCGTGCGGGGGTCGTTGGTCGGGGTGGACTGAAGGTGGGCTGAAGGGCCTGTTTAAGCGCTGTATCTCTAAACTAAATTGACATGAAACATTAACTCAGCTGTTCTCTCCACAGATGCTGCCTGACTTGCTGAGTTTTCTCAGCATTCTGTGTTTCATTACATAGCTCACATTTTGTACAACATTTAATCCAAGCTGCCAACAGATATTCATAGGTTTCAATTATCTATGCATGGATTATCCCTGCTTATGTGCAAACACCAATGTGTGTGTATGTGTGTGTGTGTGTGTTCGTGTGTGTGTGTGTGAGAGAATGTTGTGTTTCTATCTGTCTGCTGGAACAGAGGATAACACTTCCACACTGCCCTTGTGTTCAATTGGATTCTGAGTTAAGGATGCATGCATCCCGTTAATATACTCTGGTTTAATTGCCTTATGTGTAACTCTGAAAGGTATAATTTATTACATTCACAACCCGTTGGGAAGACCATTCCAGACTGTCGGTCATCAAAATACCGCAGATGTTGGCAATCTGAGATAGAAAAAACAGTGCAGGCTGGAAAGACTCAGTTGAGTGGGGCCCATCTAAAGAGAGAGAAACAATGCTAAGGATTCAGGTCAATGGTCCTTGATCAAACTTGAGGGGGGCCTTTGACCTCCTTCCTCACCACATACTCCCCTACTCCCTCCCTTCCCTCCCCTCTCCTCCTGCATGATGCACCTGCCCCTCCTGCTACTTTCTTCCCTCTGGCAAACCTTCAAAGCTGTCTCACACCTTCTGCTTTAATCTATGGTCTTTGTTCCAACCATATGCCATTCACAATCCTCCCTCACCTGTGTCCACCTACTCCCTGCCATGCTTTTTCCTGCCTCTCCCCTTTTCCAGCTTTCTGCTTCTCCCCCACAATTGGTCTGAAAAGAGTCCCGACCCGAAACATCACCTATCCATGTTCTCCAGAGATGCTGCCTGGCCCACCGAGCTATTCCAGCACTTTGTGGCCTTTTATCAAAGCCTGATGAAGGATTGTCGACTTGAGATGTTAGCTCAGCGTTTCTCTCCATGGATCCATAGCTTCCTTGCTGCTGCTGACTCGGTGAGAAGATTGTGGTGGAACTGGTTGTGTTGTTCGGTGAGACAGAGGGAACTCCAGGGAAGTTTCCAAACTCACTCTCCACTTCCCCCCAGCATCACAGATGTTACACTTTGCCATTCACCTTGAAATAAACGGACCTTCATCAACTGATGAAATAATTGCCACATAATGACAACTGATTTGGAAAACATGAGGCTGGAATGGGAAGAGGAAATGAAATAATTAAATCAGCATGGAAATCTCTACTTTCATGGTGTTTGAGTTTACAGAGGACCTTTTCACAATTCTCTTCCTGAACTCTTCTGGCCCTGATATCTCTTGTTTGTTAAAAGTCTTGCAAACCCATACCTTCAGTCAAGTTATGAGTTATCTCTCCTAATTTCTTCCCTGGCCACAGGACCAAGTTTGACGCAGTTATTGGAGAAGGGTTTGGGATATTTTCACGACAACTATATTAGTTTGGAAATACAGCATGGAAACAGGCCCTTCAGCCCATCGAGTCCGTGCTGGGACATGTACAGGTTGAGTGGTTCATTTCCAGAATAGAAAGACAGGATGACACTATGAATGTTTTTTGTTCTTCTTGAAGATATTCTTCATGGATAAAGTTTATTTTTTAAATTCAAATACAAATTCACAATGGAGCCACAAAGAACCGCAGATGCTGCAATCTTGAACAAAATGCAGAGTACTGGAGGAACTCATCGGGTCAGGTAGCATCCGTGGAGGAACTGAAGTAGGGACCTGACCCAAACACAGATGCTGCCAGACCTGCTGAGATCTTTTGCTCACCAACCCATAGTACCCGGCCTCAACATTGTGTGATGTTCCATTCAGTTGGAAATTTCTGTAAAATTGACCGTGGAGAGATACGTTCGGCCCCAACTGCATTGGGCAGATGGTCAGCGTGGAATGATCTGGAGAGCAGGATGGATGGTGTTAGGGGAGGGGCTCCCGGAGCAGACTCTTAATGTCATGAGGCTGAATGCTTCATCACCAGAGCTCATCGACAAGCACCAGGAGCTCAATGGCCAGCAGAGAGAGGGGAGCTCCCTATTAGATCGTCCATGCAAAGGTGGGACCTCTCCCCACCACACACTGATCTCAATGCAGCCTCAGTGGGGCTGAGGTCCCACTGTCCATCTCCTTGTGGGGTCAGCATTGGTCAAGAGGCTCTGAGAGAGATGCAGTGGTGCTTTCTGTGGCTTGTCCCAGGCAGCTGCATCACACAGGCTCCGTGATCTATGGACCGGTGCCAGGGATGAGTGCTGAGATAGGCATTGACTGTTGCTGGAAGATCAGCTCAGTGGAGAACACACTGTGGACCGCTCGGGAAAGCGATGCAGTGTTTAGATTTGCTGCCTAACATCGCCAGTGACCCGTGTTCAATCCTGACTATGGGTACTGTCTGTGTGGAGTTTGCACATTCCCCCTGTGACTTCATGGCTTTTCTCCAGGTGCTCTGGTTTCCTCCCACACAGTTTACAGGCTGATTGGTTTCAGTACAAATTGAGGCATTGAAGCATTGTAAGAGATGTATGGAATGGATGGCGCAGAAAATGAGCTGTCCAAATTGTATTTATCATCATAATACATTTTTAGAAGAAACAATCGCAGGAATCCTGCCATTTGCCATTGACATGAGACCTTGAGGAGTCTTGATGTGGTGGATGTCGAAAGAATGTTTTCCCTTGTGGGGGACTCGTGATCTAAAGTTCACGGCTTAAAAGTAAGAGGTCGCCCATTTCCAACAGATTTACGACAAGATATTTCCTTTCACTGGGTCATGACTCCTCAAGCAGCGATGGAAGCGGGGATTTTGTATATTCCTAGCTCAAAAGTGGAGAGGTTCTTGACAAGAAAAGGAATGAAAAGTTATTGGAAAGGGTAGGCGTGGGAGTTCCGTCAGATCAGCATTCATTTTATTGACTGACAGAGCAGCCTGTCTGTCTGTAGATATTGTCCATGAAGAAAGACCTGTCTTTTCACTGTGTTTGCAGGAGTTCTCAATCAATGGTATATTTTTTTAAAGCATTGTCATTTTTACCACACAGCAACCATGGAACCATGATTTAAACAACATGATAGTAACCTTCTCAAAACCGTTTTCCACTCAGGGTGAACAAGTCAAAGACTAGAGGGCATAGCTTTAAGGGCAGATGGGGAAAGTTTATTTTTTTTTTACAAATAGTGGTGGCTGCCTGGAACATGCTCTCAGGGATGGTGGTGGAGGCAGATACAATAGTGGCATTTAAGTGGCTTTTAGATAGGCACATGTATATGCAGGGAATGGAGGGACATGGATCACGTGCAGGCAGAGATTAGTTAACATGGTATAATGTTCTGCACGGACATTGTGGACATTGCTGGCTGCACTGTTCTATATTAACTAAAACATCTGTGATGTTGATTCAGAGAAAGCTACACGGGATTCACTGAAATAATATAAAGGAAGCTTTCCCTTCCACACAGAACGGCCCTGAGAGCCTGGCTTGGACAAGGCAGACTCCTCAAACTGTGTCTCAATCTCAGCACAACTGAAGGCCTGGATCTGAATGCACAGCCTCTGCCCCAGGGGTGAGAGGGATGCAAACTGAACCCCCAACAAACATCTCAAATGGTCGGGAACTCAAGACCACCAAATGATGCTCCCACTCTGCCACTCCCTGTACTGGGAGAGTTCAAGGCAGTAAAATAGATAGCAGCAGATTAAAGACTAAACACATTTCATAGGGAATGTCCAGACATACAGATACCGGCTTTTTACTTTATTATGTCTTGAAGTCTTTGCCAGTTATGACCTCATTGGTTTATTACAATTACATTTTGTGGGAAATCGTTCCAAAGTCATGTTTCTCATAAATCCTGTGTGGGGATTGAACAAAGATGCACAATTTCAGTCTCCTGGCAGAAGTTCACTTTATTCTCCATCACAGCTGGTGAATAATCCCGTCCCGTGGCATAAAATGTCGATAAACGAATGCACATATTTTAGTCATCACACTGAGGAAATAATGTTTGATTCTGGACAGCAGCTGCACGTGAGGAGAGGGACTGGGGTGTTACCTCCGGCGCCTTCAAGGTCGGCTGCAGGAGGCGCCCCCGAAACACAGAGGCGGTCGGGCGATGAGAGGGATGCGGGTTCGCGGACTGAGCGGGTCGAGGGCGACAGAGGAGGCCCTGCGATGACCTGGGGATTACCTGGATCGGGAGCCGTTCCAGGACATCGAATGTGTGGACTGGACTTTGGATTTATGTAAACGGCGCCAAAATGTGGCGACTCGTGCATGTGTGAGCTATGCAAAAATAATTTCACTGCACATAGCGAATTTCATCCCCTAGCAACCACAGATTCCTTTATTTACACCTTGTAGAACAAATAATCATTTACTGCATGGAAACAAGATATTTGACTCAGCTGATGTTAAATCATTTCTCGGAATAAAAGGATGTACCTTTTGAAAGGAGATGAAGAAGAATGTCTTTACCCCGCAGGTGGTGAATCTTGGAATTCATTGTCATTAATGGCTGTAGAGGCCATCATTGTGTATTTCTAAAGCGGAGATATACATGTTATTGATTAATAAGGGTGTCAAGGTTATGGAGAGAAGGCAGGAGAATGGAGTTGAGAGGGAAAGATAGATCAGCCATGACAATGGCAGAGTAGACTCGATGGGCCAAATGGCCTAATTCTGATCCTATGGTTTATGAACTGATGTACATCGGTGTTTATGGTTTAACCTCCCAGTCTGCTTGCCTGAAGTCCCACAGCATTGTCCTCTGCTTTGACTCAAGCGCTGCCTTGTATTACTAAGTTTCCCTAACCTGCATCATTCGATTCCACTCGCCAACCTATGTTGTACCAAGTTCCGCCTCAAAGCACTCTGATGAAAGAAGCTGAGACAGTCAAATTGAATCAACGTCATTATTCTTATTTTACTTGAGGAAAAAGGCGGAATGGTGGTGCAGCGGTCGAGTTGCTGCCTTAAGGGCCTGCCCCACATTTTTACGACTTAATTCACAACCTCTGCTGAGTTTGCCCTTTACTCATACTCGCAGCATGGTCGTCACGAGGTCGTAGGAGGTCGTAGGAGGTCGTAGGTAGGTCGTAGGTAGGTCATGATGCTAGTCGTAGGTACTCGTGGCATCAAGTAGGTCGGGGCGTTTTTCTAGCCTGAAGAAAAATGTCCACGAGTAAAAAAAGGTCGTGAATTAAGTCGGGAAAGTGGGACAGGCCCTTTATAGTGCCAGAGACTCACGTTCAACGGTGACCACGGGCGCTTGTCTGTATGTCCTCACCGTGATCTGTGTGGATTTTCTCTGGGAAGCTCCAGTTTCTTAATACATTCCAAAGACATACAGGTTTGTAGGTTGATTGCCTTGCACAAATGTAAATTGTCCCTAGTGTGTAGGATAGTGTTAGTGTGCGGGGATTGCTGATCTGCGCCGACTCGATGGGCTAAAGGGTCTGGCTCCGCGCTGTATCTCTACACTAAACTAAACGTGTGACTTCACCCTTGTGCAACAATACCTTCACAACAATGCCACAGTGAAATAAATCTTGTTCAGTCGCTGCACTTGTAAAGTCCTTTGTTTGTAGTCAACCTCCTTGGGATGTCCCTTACGCATGGAAATATGATCGCTGTTGAAATCTTTCTATCCTGAAGGCTGGGACCTTAACCTAACCCAGATGTGGAACCTGCCTGCTGCAAGGAGCAGAGACTTAGGCAGCTTGGGCCCATGACATCAATGGCACAATCATGGATAAACATACGCCCAATACATCAGTGATAGAAAATCCGCCGGCAGATTTATTTCTCCACAGGAAGTTGCAGAGTTCTGAACGGCCGAGACATTAATTGGCATTGGGTGCTGGTCCAGTAAAACTGAGCGGAGGAAATGACTCAAGGTTTTAGGAGCTATGAGTGAAGCTTACGCACCTTCCTTTGCACGCCACACCACAGGATGGGAGCCATGTTTGGCAGGGAGGAGGGGGAGCGGGAGTGAGGAAGTGAGGATGTGACTGCCGGAGGTTGGGTTAGGTCTCAGTTCACTGCTTCTATCAGAGCTTGGATCCAGGGCTTGGTTGGGAGGCAGGGACTAACCGGGACTTTGGTCGGCCTCACGTAAGAGGTTAGATGAGGAGTGATTTTTTTGGTAGATCTAGGACTGGAAGTAGGTTAGTGGCTGGGTGGGGGCAATCAGTCAGAAGGTAGGGACCTATTTCATTTGCGTTTCTAGCCTGAGTGACAGTGCTCTGGGGAGTAACTCTACAATGAGTTGGCTTTCTGAGTGTTTCACCCAACAAGGTCTAATTTACAAATAGCTCTAATTGAGCTTTACACAGACAAGTACGTCCCGTGCCTGTCTGATGTTCATAAGATAGGAACAGAATTAGGCCATTCGACCCATCATGTCTACTCTGTCATTCAATCATCTTTCCTCTCAACCCCATTCTCCTGCCTTCTCCCCATAACCCTGACACCTGTACATCAAGAATCTGTCAATCTGCACTTAAAAATACCCATTGACTTGGCCTCCACAACCATCTGTGGCAATGAATTCCACAGATTCACCACCCTCTGGTGAAAGAAATTCCTTGTCTCCTTTTTAAGGGCATGTCTTTTTATTCTGAGGCTATGGTCTCTGGTCCTGAACTCCCCCACTAGTGGAAACATCCTCTCCACATCCACTGTATACAGGCCTTTCACTATTCGGTAAGTGTTACCGATGTTTCTGATGCAGAAACTGAGTGGTGAATGCAAACAGGATTTGCTTGTGGATGTGCCGTTAGATTTCCAGAGAGGGACACTTCAGTTCACAAGTGACTGTCCCTGAATAAATAATCATACATTCCTGTGCACAGCACTGAAATAAGTGGCTGTATGCATTTGAACTGATCCATCAAAGCAGCACTTTTCGTGATCTCAATCTACTTCAAATATTTCACAGTCGATTGAGTTCTTGTAGAGAGTAGTCACCATTGAAAGTGAAAAATTACAGGTATCGACCTGTATGAACCTAGGTGGTATTGGCTAGATTTACTCCTTCAGTGACTGCAATATGGGATTAATATTGTCTTTGTGATAACTCTCCTGTTTGTACCCAAAGTTGTCCCAAGGGAACCTCTATATCCAATTAAAGCATTGGCTGAACATCACTTCGAAAGGATACTTTGACAGTGCAGTGTTCCCTCAGCTCTACACTGGACCAACAGTCGACTCGTGGGCTGCATAGCGGCGCAGCGGGTAGAGCTGCTGCCTCACAGCACCAGAGACGCGGGTTTGATCCTGAACTCTGGTGCTGTCTGTGTGGAGTTTGAATGTTCTCCCTGTGACTGTGTAGGTTCCCTCCGGGTTCTCCGGTTTCCTCCCACATCCCAAAGATGTGTGGACCTGTAGGTTAATTGGCCCTCTGTAAATTAGCCCTGGTGTGTAGGGAGTGGATGAGAACGTAGAACTAGTGTGAAATAGTGATTGATGGTCAGCATGGTCTCAGTGGGCCGAAGGGCCTGTTTCTCTCTAAACTAAGCTAAACTAAATTGGTGCTAATCCTTAGAGTGTGACATTAACCCTGGTCCAGGGCTGGGTTTGTGGCTGACTGAGCTACAGAATACCTCGCTAATTTAAGTCTATGAACCAGCTCATAAAATAAACTGTGAATGGGAAATATTTATGGTTTGCAGCCTCGACCGAGCTTTGCCCCATGATGTGGGGGTGAGCTAACATGTAATACGATTCTTATCGACACTGCTGTGAATTCCTTGCACTAACCGCATTCCATATTTTATGCGTCTCCTATGAAATATGAAACATTTTTTCCTTTTCTATCCGGAAGACAAGGTGCAGTGGATGATATACAACTGTTGGAGGGCCACTTAACCAAGCACAGTGTGGTTCTGAAATGCAGAGTCTTCTCATGCCCAGTTGGACAGGGCACTAAAGCACAGCGCTTAATGATTGTGGGCGAAGGCAGACACAAGTAAGATTTGTATAATTTAGTTAGGTTTAGTTTTGCTTGGTTTTTTATTTGTCACCTGTAGCGACAAGTATAGAGCACAGTGACGTGTACAGTTCGTTCACTCGTGTATCAGGCGACGTGTAGCTCTCTGTTGGCTCCTGCCGTCCTCCAACACATTGACAGAATTGGTCGCCTGACGCGTCACAGAGTGCATCGTGTCATCTTTTCCGGGGATCGCCACGAACTGGCTTCTGTCATGATCCCCACCTGCACAGTGAAAAGTTTTTGTTTGCAAGCTATCCAGTCAAAGACAAGACTGTACAGGAATACAATCAAGCTGTCCACAGTGCCCAGATAAAGTTATAAAGGGCACAACATTTATTGGAAAGATTTAATATTGAATTCCAATAAAATCCAATTAAAGATAGTTCAGAGGTCTCCAAAGAGGTGGATGGGAGGTCAGGACCACACTCCAGCAGCTAATTATCTCTTTTCTCTCATTGTGGAGCCATGGCTGGAGTAACTGATGATTTGTGTGCCTTTATCCAACACACTAAAACACCTTTGATGTTCCTCCATTTTTATAATTCCAGAAAAATGCATGCAATACTTAATCTCGGCTGTAAATTAAGCAAGCAAGGATGAATTTGCAACTTATTGTAAATGCATCTCACACACAGCACCAACATCAGAGAGTGTTTGGAGAAAAGCACCTCAAATTTACAAAGGTGTAAAAATTCATCAAATCTATGGGTTTTTTAAAATTGGGACCACTGTTGTGATAAATGTGGAAGTGATCTTGTTGAAAAGATTTATGATGCTCTAGGAAATGGTGAAACAAGAACTTGGTGCAATGTCTAGTGACAATACTTCAGAAGGAAAGGGGGTCATGGATTCAAACTGATGAGAGTTAATGCGTATCCACCAACATGTCAATTGTTTGTGCGGAGAGGTGTAGCCTTGGGAAGTGCCTCCCTGGGAATGATGTGGCTGTAAAGAACATGTTAGATAGAATTTCCACATCCCCACAAAACAAATTCATGTAATGGGTATTATTTATTTACGGGATTCAGGCATTGCTGCCAGACCTGCGTTATTGATTGCCTGCCTCTGTCTTTGAGAAGGTAGCGTTGAGAATCTTCCTTGGTCCATTGCATTCCTCTTGCTGGAGGTGTTCCAATGTCTTTTTGGCTTTGGTTGACATGGAGGAAGTAGCAAGGTAAGAAAAGATAACAAGTGACCTGGAGGGGAACATGCAAATGATGACATGTTTACATGGCTGCTGCTCTGGTCCTTCTAAGGAGTGAATGATGTGAACCTTGGAAGTGATGATGGAGATACCTTGTATAGAGTCATAGAGTCGTAGAGTGATACAGTGTGGATGCAGGCTCTTCAACTCAACTCACCCACTCCTGCCAACAATGTCCCAGCTACACTAGTCCCACTTGCCTGCGCTTGGTCCATATCCCTCGAAACCTGTCCTATTCATGTACCTGTCTAACTGTTTCTTAAACGATGGGACAGTCCCAGCCTCAACTACCTCCTCTGACAGCTTGTTCCACACACCCACCACCCTTTGTGTGAAAAAGTTGCCCCTCGGATTCCTATTAAATTTTTTCCCCTTCACCTTGCACCTATGTCCTCTGGTCCTCGATTCCCATACTCTGGGCAAAAGACTTGATGATATATTTGACAATATCTTTCCTATAACATGGTGCCCAGAACTGAACACAATATTCTAAATGTGGTCTTATACGACTGCAACATGACCTCCCAACTTCTACACTCAATACTCTGACTGATGAAGAAAGTGCTAAAAGCCTTTTTGACCACCTTATCTGTCTGCGACTCGACCTTCAAGGAACCATGCACCTGTACTCCTAGATTCCTCTGCTCTACAACACTACCCAGAGGCTTACCATTTACTGTGTAAGTCCAGCCCTTGTTTGATGTCCCAAAATGCAACACCTCACACTTCTCTGTATTAAATTTCATCAACCATTCCTCCACCCATCTGGCCAATCGATCCAGATCCTGATGCAATCGTTCACAACCATCTTCACAATCTGTAAAACCACTATCTTTTGTATCATCAGCAAACTTGCTAATCTTGCCCTGTATGTACTCATCCAAATCATTGACTTAGATGACAAACGGTAATGGGCCTAGCACCGAACTAGTCACAGACATCCAGTCTGAAAAGCAACTTTCCACCATCACTCAAATACACCTGGACCATTTCCGACACTTCCCTACCATTCCTTGACCTCACTATCTCCATTGCAGGTGATAGACTTCTGACCGACAACCACTATAAACCTACTGACTCCCATGGCTATCTGGACTACACTTCTTCCCACCCTGCTTCCTGTAAGGACTCCATCCCCTTCTCCCAATTCCTCCGCCAACGCCGCATCTGCTCCCAGGATGAGGTGTTCCACACCAGGGCATCTGAAACCTCATTCTTCAGGGAACGGAGGTTCCCCTCCTCCACCATAGATGAGGCTCGCACCAGGGTCTCTTCCATACCCCACAACACTGCTCTCTCTCCCCATCCCCCCACTCGCAACAAGGGCAGTCCCCCTAGTCCTCACCTTTCACCCCACAAGCCGTCTCATACAACAAGTAATCCTCCGTCAGTTTCGCCACCTCCAACGTGACCCCACCACTCGCCACATCTTCCCATCTCCCCCCATATCTGCCTTCCGCAAAGACCGCTCCCTCCATAACTCCCTTGTCAATTCTTCCCTTCCCTCCCGTACCACCCCCTCCCCGGGCACTTTCCCTTGCAACCGCAAGAGATGCAACACTTGTCCCTTTACCTCCCCCCTCGACTCCATTCAAGGACCCAAGCAGTCGTTCCAGGTGCGACAGAGGTTTACCTGCATCTCCTCCAACCTCATCTATTGCATCCGCTGCTCTAGATGTCAGCAGATCTATATCGGTGAGACCAAGCGGAGGTTGGGCGATCGTTTCGCCGAACACCTCCGCTCGGTCCGCAATAACCAACCTGACCTCCCGGTGGCTCAGCACTTCAACTCCCCCTCCCACTCCGTATCCGACCTCTCTGTCCTGGGTCTCCTCCATGGCCAGAGCGAGCAACACCGGAAATTGGAGGAACAGCACCTCATATTCCGCTTGGGGAGTCTGCATCCTGGGGGCATGAACATTGAATTCTCCCAATTTTGTTAGTCCTTGCTGTCTCCTCCCCTTCCCCAGCCCTCCTGCTGTCTCCTCCCATCCCCCAGCCTTCGAGCTCCTCCTCCTTTTTCCTTTCTTCTCCCTGCCCCCCCGCCCCCGATCAGTCTGAAGAAGGGTTTTGGCCCGAAACATTGCCTTTTTCCTTCGCTCCATAGATGCTGCTGCACCCACTGAGTTTCTCCAGCTTTTTTGTGTACCTTCCACTATTACCCTCTGCTTCCTTCCATGGAGCCATTTTGCTATCCATTCAGCTATCTCTCCTTGGATCCCATGCAATCTAACCTTCCAGAGCAACATGCCATGTAGAACCTTGTTGAATGCCTTACTGCAAAGTCCATGTACACAACATCTACTGATAAACATAGAAACATAGAAAATAGGTGCAGGTGGAGGCCATTCGGCCCTTCGCGCCAGCACCACCATTCATTGTGATCATGGCTAATCATCCCCTATCAATAACCCATGCCTGCCTTCTCCCCATATCCCTTGATTCCACTAGCCCCAAGAGCTCTATCTAACTCTCTCTTAAACCCATCCAGTGATTTGGCCTCCAGTGCCCTCTGTGGCAGGGAATTCCATAAATTCACAACAGTTTTTTTCTCATCTCAGTCTTAAATGACCTCCCCTTTATTCTAAGACTGTGGCCCCTGGTTCTGGACTCACCCAACATTGGGAACATTTTCCTGCTCTGCCCTCATCAACCTTTTTGGTCACATCTTCAAAAAAATCTATCAGATTTTTGAGGCATGACCTCCCACGTACAAAACCATGCTGGCTATCCCTAATCAGCCCTTGCCCATCCAAATGCCTGTATATCTTATCCCACTCCTGCAATTTACCAACTACAGATGTTAAGCTCACCGGCCTATAGTTCCCAGCATTTTCCCCGCAGCCCTTCTTGAAATGAGCTGGTCAGATCTTCCCTCATTTGAATGGCACACACCGCAGCCACTGTGCACCAATGCTGGAGGAACAGTGCCCAGGATAGTGGATCAATGCTAAGTCAGGTGGTTGCTGTGTTACATGGGATGCTGCGTAACCTCTTACTTACCCAGGTAAGTGGAGTGATTCCCATTAGAGTCTTGGCTTGTGCCTTGTAGATGGGGAAAGTGTGTGATTTAGCAAGAGGTGGACCATCCACCGTATGATGAGCTGGTCAGACATTCCCTCATTGGAAAAGGATACAAAGAGCTGGAGTAATTCAGCAGGTCGGGCCGCATCTTTAGAGAACATGGATATGTGATGATGAGACCCTTCTTCCGAATCTTGTTGGATGCCTCTTGCCTGGCACCTGCTTGGTGCAAAAGCTGACGGATGTGAAATGGAATGCTACAGTGCCCAACTGTGATGCGCTGTGCACAAAGCACTCAGTCCTCACCTCCACTCTAGTCACCTGGAACTCCACCATGAAGGATTGTTGAGGTTAGTAAGTTAGTGAGAAAGTGTAGCGTAGTGAGCAAGCACCTAATCAAAGGGAAGAATATTGTGTGTAGGAAGGAACTGCAGATGCTGGTTTACACCGAAGATAGACACAAAACGCTGGAGTAGCTCAGCGGGTCAGGCAGCGTCTCTGGAGGAAAGGAAAGGGTGACGTTTCAGGTCTAGCCCCTTCTTTGGACAAAGAGTCAGGGGAGAGGGAAACTAGTGGAACGAAAGAGTACTGAACAATTCAGAGCCCATAATGGTCTATTGTTGGTTGTGGAACTATTGAGTTACTCCAGCATTTTGTGTCTATCTTTGGAATTGTGTCTGCATTCCTGCCTTCCTTCCCTTTGTGGGGATTCATGTTTCAATAAATGAAATCATGTTTTTTTTGTGTGCAAACTCTTCTATGAGCAATTCATAGTCATCTATCCTCTATCCTCTAACACAAAGTAATCACCAACTAAGACATAGCATTTGCATACATTGAACAGATCTGCATTAAACTGCAGTAGCTCACCTCCCCAGTGCAATAACTCATACAACAATGAACAATGGTTATAATCAGGGAAAAAAATGGGTATTGGCACAAAAGGGAAAGAATTACTAATTACATGTTTTTATATTCTAAAGAAGTTGAGATAGTGCAGTTTATTTTAAGAAGATGGGTCCCGACCCAAAACATCATCTGTTCATTCCCTCCACAGATGCTGCATGACCCACTGAGTTCCTCCAGCACTTTGCGTTTTGCTCAAGGTCCCAGCATTTGCAGTTCCTGTCGCCCATGTCATTTATATTATGTTGGGCGCCTCTCCTGCAAATATATTTTTGTTAACTGTCATGAAAAATAGAAATCTTCAGAGGAGGGAGGAAACGCAGTCAATAAGCAGGGAAGGTTTTTATTTTGTGGCTCTCTGTTAGCCAGTAAGCAACATGAAGCATGGTTTTGAATTCATTGATAATAAACACCAGAATTACTGTATCTAGCTATGGTGCCAGGATCCCACTGAGCAACTTACTGGGAGAGCCTCCACACTGTTTACTTTTCACCAACATCTGGAAGTCATAATGGTGATATCGGTATTTCCTAACATAATTTTTGAAGAAAAATATGATAAGATGCCCAGTTAAATATCACACATTTCCTCCACTAACCTATAAAGTTTACTCTAAACTGTTGTATTTCAGAGGATTTCCTCCAAAAGACTTTCCAGGGTCAAATATTTTTGGCTTGTGTCACAGTTTACGAGGTTGCTCCACTGTAAGGCTCTGTGATAACAGCCAATGTAAAATTATGATTTGTATGCCTATTATCCTGCCTTTAGGATGATATTTGAAAAATCTGGTTGGTATGAAATTTAATAGCACATCAAAAGATTATTTAGTTTCGGCACTTCTACCGTTGCAAACTAAATTACGTTGTTACAAAGAAATGAAGGACAATGTTGTGATATTGTAATAAATTGTACTCCAAATTTAAATTCAAGTAATTACACAAATCCTGAATTAACACTTATTTTAAATAATTCCAACTCTAAACTTACCAGGTATTTGTGGGAGGAAATATACCATCCTTATGTAGTCTGGCCTTGGGGAGAAGGCAGGAATGGGGTACTGATTTGGGATGATCAGTCATGATCACAGTGAATGGCTTGAAGGGCCGAATGGACTATTCCTGCACCTATTGTCTTACTCCATGACCAGATCCACCAATGTATCACCAATGTTCCCAGTTCAAACATAACCTCACTGCCCCTGTTTGATTGGCTCATTGAAGTTTTCAGCAAAGATCCTAAAGGATCTTTGGTTTTCAGGACCTAGAAGATCCGCCGGAAGGTAAAATGCCCGCTAACTTTATTAAACTTCTTAAAACTGTCTCCACTCCTTCTCCCCCTCCCTTCTCTCCCCTTCCCCTTCTCTCCCTCCCTCCCGCCCTTTCTAACGGACTTACCGTGCTTTGTGGCAGTTGTTTACCTTCCTCTTCATTGCGCAGACAGCGCTCCTCCGCTGTCCCTGGCTCCCACCTCCGCGATGTGTTTGTGTGTGTGTGCGCGTGTGTGCGGTCGGTAGCAAAGATCTTATAGGATCTTTGGTCAGTAGATGCAGCTCACACTTCGGTCGAGGCTTTCCAGGCGAGTGACCAAAACCTCTGGCGACTCATGGAAACCTTGGGTGGGGCGCAAGGTCACCAGAGGTTTCCGTTCAGGTTTCCTAAGTGGGACAAGGATGACCAGGCTGTGTAACTCAATAATCCTTTCATAATTTATTGTATGTACAAGCTCATAGAGTCATAGAGTCATACAGGAAGGACGCAAACCCTTCAGCCCAACTTGCGCACACCGATCAACATGTCCCAGCTACATTAGTCCCACCTCTCCGCGTTTTTCCCACTTCCCTCTAAACCTGCCGTATCCATGTACATGTCTAATTGTTAATTAAACATTGCAATTGTCCCTGCCTCAGCTACCTCGTCTGGCAGCAAGTTCTGTACACCCACCACCCTTTGTGTGAAAAGGTTATCCGTCAGATTCCGATTAAATTTTTCCCCCTTCACCTTAACTCATGGAGTTATCGTAAGATACTGCATGGAAACTGGCCTTCCTGTCCACCAATTCCACGTGACCAAATACCACCCACTTTACAGTAATCCAACATGAATCCCATTCTTTTCCCCATATTCCAATCAATTCCCCCCCCAGATTCCACACGTAAGGATTCAAAGTGCTGGAGTAACTCCGCGGGTCAGGCAGCATATCTGGAGAACCTGAATAGGCGACATTTTGGGTTGAGACCCTTCTTCAGACCACCACTCACCTACACACTAAGGGCAATTTACAGAGGTCAGTTAACCTTCCAACCTGCATATCACTGAGACATGGATGGGAATCAGAGCCACAGAGAAGCCCACAGTCACAGGAAGAACGTGCAAACAACGCAGACAGCACCTGAGGTCAGGATTAAAGCTGTGTATGTGCACAGTGAGGTAGTAATTTTAGTTACTAGCTCTAGCACTGTACTGTCCAACACCTTTCATATATGGATCCTCTTTTGCCTTTAACATTACATGCACAGTTCCCTTTAACCGTAGAAAATAAATAAAGAATGCAGTCTGACTTTTGCCACTTATGCCCCATTCACCATTCTATTCCTCCCATCACACACTCTTTGTAATTGTACAAAATTCTCAGAGTCTTACAGCACAGAAACAGTCCCTTCAACCCACCTTGTCCATACTGACCAAGTTGACATATTGGGCTAGTCCCATTTGCCTGCATTTGCCCATATCCCTCAGAAGCCTACCTATCTATATATCTAAACATATGACTTTTTAAAGGTCATAGTTATTCCAGTTCTAGCACCCTATGGCAGCTTAATTCCCGGGATGGCTGGGACTGACATATGATGAAAGAATGGATCGTCTGAGCTTATATTCACTGAAATTTAGAAGGATGAGGGGGGGGTCATAGAAACATATAACATTCTTAAGGGATTGGACAGGCTAGATGCAAGAAAATTGTTCCCCATGTAGGGGGAGTCCAGAACCAGGGACCACAGTTTAAGAATAAGGGGTAGGCCATTTAGGACTGAGACGAGGAAACATTTTCAGCCAGAAAGTTGTGAATCTGTGGAATTCTTTGCCACAGAAAGCAGTGGAGGCCAATTCACTGGATGTTTTCAAGAGAGAGTTAGATATAAGCCCTTGAGACTAACGACTAAAGGATATGGGGTGAAAGCAGGAATGGGGTACTGATTCTGTATGATCAGTCATGATCATTTGAATGGTGGTGCTGGCTCGAACAGCCTACTCCTGCACCTATTTTCTATGTTTATATGCTTCTAATATGGTACTTATTCCAGATAAAACTAACCTCTGAGTGAAAAATTTGCCCTCAAGGTCCCCATTAAATCTCTTCCCTCTCATGTTAAGCCTCTAGTTTTAGAATCTTCTACCCTGGGAAAAGAATGTGAGCATTTATTTTATCCATGCCCCTCATTATCCTGTACACCTCATTCCTCAGTTTCTGATGCTCCAAAGACTAATGTCCCAGCCTATCCAACATTTCCCTTTGATTTAAGCCCGCAAGCCCAGGTAACATCTGGTGAATATCTTCTGCGCCCATTCCATCTTAATTTTGTAAGTCTGTAAGAAAGATCTTTCTCAGCGCTCTATCAACAAATTTGTTTATTGCCCTCTTGAGGGGAGTTCATACTGATTGATATTTGAGTCATTTTCATGCAATGATGTTTTGATGGGAAGTTTTGGATTGCATCGGTATTCTGGAAGGATGCTGAGTAATTTTTCATCTAGACATTCTGACCCGTAACATCACCTATTCCATGTTCTCTAGAGACACTGCCCGACCAGCAGACTGAGTTACTCCAGCAGAATGTGTCTTTTTTGGTAAACCAGCATCTGCAGTTCATTGTGACTCCTCTTAACTTTGCCAGTCTTTTGCAGATTTTACTTCGGAGTCACGTGAGTGACTACGTGAAGAACCCCGCAAGGACGCATGCGTGTCATATCGCTTTCACGCTTGCGAAATGACAGGCGGGGTGGAGCGTTCCCCCGCAGCGGTATGTTTGAAACCGCGACCTGCATCTGCGGTAGTTTTTGTCCCCGCGCTGTTTTTACACAGGGGGGGAAGCTGGACAAAATAGTGTCCACAAGTGCTGCGAGTGAAGTTGGCTGGGGAGGACCGCGAAGTTGCGGGAGCCAGCAGCAGCTGAAGGCACAAGTCCCATAAGGGATCAGCTGTGCCGACTTTTGGTCCCGCACCAGCCAGAACACCACAGCCGGGCGGGAGACTACTCAGATGGGGCCGTCGACTTTTGACAAGTCGATAACGGCAGGAGGCGGGGTGGAACGACGTTCCCCCGTAGTGACAATTTAAACCTGGACCTGCAGGTAAGAGCTGCGGTCTTTTTGTGTTTTCCCATGCTGATTACAGGTGGAGAAACCAACGGGCTGCGACAAAGCTGGTGGGCTAGCAGCGGCCAGCGGCACTTGAATCACCTATAATGGGATCAGCTGTGCCCGATGTCGCCTCCGCACCGGCCAGATCCACTCCGCGGCCGGGCGGTAAGGCAAGACAAAAAACCATCAAAGTCGTGGACTCAGATGAGTCCGACTTTGAGCAGCCGCGGGCGGCCAGCGACCGTGAGCGCTGGAGCCGGATGGAGCGGTGTGTGGAGCATTTGCTCCAACGTGACAGGCTCCGGGAGATGGAGTCGAGTCACTGTGGGCTCTATGTAAAACCCACAGCAGCACCTCTTGTAGGGCTGCACAGTGCTTCTCCCTCATCAGAGGGGAGTACTGGGGGTCAGTTCTGGGCTGATCCTGAAGAGGGGTTTGCAGAACAGAAATCAAGTGTGCAGGGGGTGCAGGAACGTGAAAATCTACTGGACATGGTGTCCAACTTCATACAGCCAGACCAGACTGGCCAAAACCTGGAGGACACCTGACACCGGGTAACTGTATATCCCGGAATGTTTCCTGTAGTAAATAATTGTATATAGAAACTCCTAAACAGCGGGGATAACAGCTTTCACCCGCACAGTGGATGAGAAGGACATGTCGCAGGACCAACAGGATGCACTGGCACTGCTTTGCAACACACGGCCATAGACAGCACCCTTACGCACCCACCAGTAGAACAAGACCGACTGGTGAAAGCTCGAAAGTCCGGTACACCGAACATGAGTCTTTCTTAGGCCATGGTCCAGACTGGCCTTCTTGGAAGATACGCAAACCTCCAACATCAACCAAACCACAAACCCAAACACCGACGCCTCAACATCAACGAAGGATTTACAAAAAGAAGTAAACCTGCCACTGGTAACAATGGACATAGGTGGGTCTGGTTCCCTACAAATTGCAGGGAGCATGGAGGTTGGGGGGGGGGGAGATTACTCTCCTTTCTGGATGCATGGAGTATGTTAACTACCGATACTTATATTTTAAGCAGTATCCAGGGATATACAATAGAATTATACACAAGTACAGCCCTCCACTTCAACATATACCAAACCGAATTTTCGTACTTTCCGGTAAAGAAAAATCAGAAGCGCAGGCTGAACTGGAGCGGCCTTACGCAAAAGGGGTAATTGAAAAATCCCAACACGAACCGCTAGAATTCGTGTCCTATATCTTTACCAAAATCAAAAAAGATGGTGGTTGTCGCATCATCATAGATCTGACCAAATTGAATACATTTGTACAATATATTCATTTTAAAATGGAAACCTTTGTTACTGCTAAACAATTGATTTCCAAAGGTTACTTCATGGCTAGCATTGATTAAAAAATGCTTACTATTCAGTGCCTATACGAGGTGACCACAGATGTTACTTAAAATTCAACTGGATGGGACACGACTGGAAGTATAGAGCGCTGCCAAATGGGTTAACATCAGCCCCCAGGTTGTTCACAAAAATTTTGAAACCAGCCCTAGCGTTTCTATGGAAACGAAAACACATGGTCATGGCATATCTAGAAGACATACTTATTGTGGGCAAAACTTTGGAATTGGCCAAACAAACTGTAACAGCCACAAAACAGATATTTGAAAAACTGGGGTTTATTATCCATCCAGTTAAATCTAAATTAACGCCCTCCACTACTATGGACTATTTGGGGTTCACCATTGACTCAGTTCACATGTCGGTGACTTTGCCAAAGGGAAAGGCTATAGACTTAATAGAGGCTTGCGATAACTTCATTTACATCAGTAATCGTCCATCAGATTGGTAGCAAAAGTAATTGGCAAAATGGTGGCTGCTTTTCCAGCCACACAATTTGGACCTTTACATTTACCAAAATTTACAGAGAGCAAAAATACAAGCACTCAAAATCAATGCTGGTCATTTTGACAGACCAATGAAGCTACCAATCAAAGCTATAATGGAATTAAAATGGTGGATAGATAACATTTGGCTTTGTTTCAATCCAATCATTATCAGCAACCCTTCTATGGTGCTACAAACTGATGCCAGTGCACTTGGTTGGGGTGCCACCAATTCCATCTCCAGCTGTGGAGGTAGATGGACTGCTCAGGAGGCATCATTATTACTAACACTGGGCATAAACTACCTGGAAATGTTGGGTGCATTCTATGGCCTAAAGTCATATTGTACTGGGTCATATCACCAGCATGTTAGACTACAGATAGACAATACCACCGTGGTAGCATATATCAACCACATGGGTGGAAACAAATCGACATCATGTGACAATCTGGCTAATACAATTTGGCAGTGGTGTATCCAGAGAGATATTTGGATGTCAGCTACTTACCTACCAGGTAAACTAAATTTAGTGGCAGACACCAGGTCACGCAAATTTAATGAAAACACCGAATGGATGTTGAATAAAAAGTATTTGCTGATATTACAGTACGATATGGAACACCAGATATCGATCTATTCGCATCCAGGCTTAATCACCAGTTATCAAACTATGTTTCGTGGGAACCAGATCCTGGGGCAGCGGCGACAGATGCATTTTTGCTGCATTGGGGGGGGGGGGGGGGGAATTGTTTATTTATGCATTCCCTCATTTCTGCCTCAACAGTCGGGTATTAAGGAAAATACAGCAAGACTCTGCGTCTGGTATTTTGGTAGTACCCGATTGGCCTACTCAACCATGGTTCCCAGTGATACTGAACATGGTATTAGAACCATGTATCACCATCACGAATAGACCAGACTTATTGGTTCAACCCGTAACAAGGGATAGCCACCCATGCCATAACTATTTGAATTTATTAATTTGTAGAGTTTAAAAATACCACTACTACAGCTGGGACTGATGGACCGAACAGTGAACATGATTTCGTCACACAGACAGTCCACCAAAAAACAGTATCTGGTCTATATCAGGAAGTGGGAGATGTATTGTCACAAAAACAGCATCACCTACAGAGATATGAACATCCCGTCTGTTCTGGAATACCTGGCAGGCCTCCATTATGATGAGGGGCTCAGTTATAGTGCCATCAACTGCGCCAGAAGTGCCCAATCAAATTATCTATGGCAAGGAACAGAGCGTCACTCTGCTGGGACTCACCCACTGGTAACAAAACAAAAGGGGAATTTTTAATCCGCCAAGAACCAGGTACTCCCAAATATGGGATGTGAGTATTGACCTGAAGATGCTCAGGAATTGGTCTCCAGCAACAGCTCTGTCCCTACATAGACTGACTTTAAAAACAGTCATGCTAATGGCATTGGTCACGGCACAAAGGGTACAGTCATTACATAAATTAAGACTGGTCACATGACTTCTTCATCTGAAAATATTACGTTTCATATTTATGAATTAGTAAAGCAGAACAGACAGGGATCAGCAGGCCTCAATATAGAATTTAGGTCTTACCCAACCGATGATCGTCTCTGTATAGTAAGACATTTGTCGTTATACATGGAGAACACGAAAATCATCAGAGGCAATAAGAAGGCACTTTTAGTCAGCCATAAGCAACCACACAAAAGAGTGACGGTCCAGACCATCTCAAGATGGCTGAAACAGGTTCTAATACAGGCTGGGATGGTTACTAATATTTTTAAATCTCATTCCCCCAGGGCTGCAGCTACATCGGCAGCTATGCAGTTGGATGTACCAATGGACCAAATCCTCAAGGCAGCAGGATGGTCAGGGGAAAAACATTCCAACTATTTTATCATAAACCAGTCATTAAACCTGGAACATTTGCAGAAACAATTTAAGTTCTGTAATTTAATTACCCCATAAATAGGGGCTATAATTTGTGTTAATCAATTCATGGATTTCAATGTCGGATTCATGTCTAAAATATGTTGACACAATTCCTCCTACAGTCATTAAGGCAGATGTAATGCATGGACTCGTTTCCACGGCATGAAATCACAGAGCTTTGAAATCTTCACGTAGTCACTCATGTGACTCTGAAGTAAAATAGTAAGATTAAACGAGAACTTACCAGTTCAAAGTTTGATCGTTATTTTATGAGGAGTACGTTGAGGGAATACGTGCCCTCCGCTTCCACCGATGATCATATACTCAACTGGTATTTCTTCTCTAATCTTACTATGTTTAAGTCATTACAGTTATCTGTGATTTCACACCGCTGCTTTGAAGAATGACACGCATGCGTCCTGGCGGGGTTCTTCACGTATTTCCTCAACGTACTTCTCATAAAATAACGATCATACTTCGAACTGGTAAGTTCTCGTTTAATCTTACTATTAATCCAGGCAGGTGCACCCATGGTTGCTGAATCTCTGAGGATGTACAAGTCTTGTGGACAGCAAGAGCCCAGGACATCAGGGAAGGAAACAGAAACTAAACACATTACTGCATGATCGCATAACGCTCCGGCCCTTTGAGTCCTTAAATAAACTGTTGTATCTGCATTTCCTTTAGTTCACACTTGGCTTCATTTGAAAAGTTCCTTGCTGGGATATGTACTGAAGTCACTGAAGTGCCATCACAGTAGAGCTGTCTGACCCTTTCAATGTTCACTTGTCATGAGTTAGATGTGTCCTGTTGCAGATATAACCACCTTTCACACCTCGGAGCCAGTTAGGAATGGATAATAATCACCAGTGGCTGTACTGGTGATCGATGGTTGGCGTGGACTTGGCAGCCAAAAGGGCTTTATCTCTAAACTAAATTAAAATACATCCCATTAACAGATAAAAAGCAAGCATATGAATTGGAAGTGAATTGGACATAATTGTCACAGATGTACAAATGCACAAGATTGGTTTAGATTGTATTGTATAAATATTGCCTGGGACATCGGAAACGATGCCATCGGACAGGCCTGTTCTGACATTATTGGGGAAAACGCCTTGTGTGCTTTCTGCTTTAAGAGCAATGGACTAATTAAGCAATTTCAAATTGGCCTTATAAATACTGTCATGTGAACAAAGTGGGCTCCAGCCCTTAATGAGCTCCAGGGCCAACACTGGCATAAAGGCAGTCAGGCTAAATAGCTGGGGCAGCTTATGACCTGACCTTGAACAGTTTAACACCTAAAATAGGTGGTCCAGTGTTCTGCTTAGGATGAGGGCTGTGCAAGGCTGGTTCAACAACCAGATTGCTGCAGAAATGTAGTTGTTCCTGCGCCTGGTGGTATGAAACTTCAGGCTCCTGTACGTCCTGCCTGATTGTAACAGTGAGAAGAGGGTGTGGCCCAAATGCTGGAGATCTCTGATGATCGATGCTGCCTTCTTGAGACAGTGCCTCAAGTAGGGAAGGATTGTGCCTGCGATGGACCGGGCTGAGTCCACCAATTTTTTTTTTTAGTTTTGAGATACAGCGTGGAAACAGGTTATTCGGCCTGTCGAGTCCCTGTCGAAGACTGATGCTATCCTACACACTCAAGAGACAATTTACAATTTTACCAGGCCAATTAGCCTACAAACTTGCATGTCTTTGGAGTGTGAGTGTCATTCTCCCACACAGGTCATGGGGCGAATGTACAAACTCCATAGAGACAGCACCTGTAGGCAGGATCAAACCCTGGTCTCTGGCACTGGAAGGCAGCAACTCTATGGCTGTGCCACCATGCTGACCAATAATCTCTGCAGCCTCTTGCATTCCTGTCCACTGGAATTTCCATACCAGGTCATGATGCAACCAGTCAGTATGCTTTCCACTGTACACCTGTAGAAGTCCAGGAGTTTAGTTTAGTTAATTGAATATTCATCGACATACTCAATCTCCTCAGTCTTCTGTGGAAGTAGAGGGGTTGATGGACTTTCTTTATGATAGCATCAATGTGCAGCCTCTTGCACTCTTGTCCCACTGGGATTGCTGTACCAGGCCATGAAGCAACTGTCCAGGATACATCTGTGTTTGGTGAAGCACTGAGACTTCAAAGGACGTAGAGGTGCTGGCAGCCTTCTTGTGATGACATCTATGTCTGGGCCCATGTCGGGTCAATACGCATGTTAATGCCCAGAGTTATGTCTCCATGGTAACCTGGGTCAGATTACACGCACACACTTCAATTATTCCTACGATGGGTAAATATACCATGAGCTATAACTCGTCTGGATTTGTTTTTCCTGAACATGATTTTATTCTGCCCCACTGTAAAATCAGCTGAATTACCTCACTACTAATCTCCCGATAATAGTCTATTTAATAAATATTCCTAATTTGTAGAGGCAGCTCTCTGTTTCCAGATGTTGTTGCCTTTTTGCTTTTTCGTGAAACTTGATCATTTATAAGAGGGCAGCCACTAGCATCTTGTTTCATTAAAGTGACCTGGAAATTATTACTTCATGCACCCCTGCAGGATAAACTTCTGGAAGAAGTAAACAACAAGCCTGATCTTATGAGTTCCCGAGACTTGAATTGTTGGCTTTGCTTGGCTTTAGACACAACTATATGTAGTCAGTGGGAGAGAGATGTCTATTGCTCAAGGTAAACTCCGCATCAATGCAAAATTGAGATTTATAGATCATATGGACAGAATATTGTTGTTCCTACATTTTATTGTCCACTTCCAAGCTGAAATCACATTGAAATTATAAGGATCTGAGAGTGCGCATTAGAAGTACAGAGTTTGTCTGCCAGGCAGCTGATATATTGTTATATTTATAATGTGACTGAAGCCATAAAAAGCAATTACAGGGAATATGTAGAGCCAGCACTGTTACAATGCAGCAGATCATGATCACTGAGGTATGACTCTGACTTTGGAACTAAATTTAATAACCTCCAAAAATGTGCAGGGATGGTGATATATGCGATTAATTCACCCCTTTCACTTCCAGTGCCCTGACCACACTATTCACCTGCTTTGTGTTTCAGGGGTGATTCCATGGGCCAGATCTCATTGACTGGTAGCCATGGGCTTAGAATACCACGTTCACGCTTGGAAGGTCACAACCAGAGTAAGACGTGGCAGTCAGTGGCATAGTGAAAGCCAGATGCCAACGCTGCATTGTGTTGTTGTGGGAATCTTCCCAAATAAATTATCCAGATGCACTTCCCATCTGATCCCAGCAGAAAGCACTGTCTTCTAGCAACAACTATCGGGTCAAAACCCTGGGAGGGGAATGAGTGCCTCACTCCCTTTATTTAATGTAATTTTGATAGGGATTTCAGGTGTTTTAATCAAAATAGTTTATTTTTAATTTTTTAATTTTTTAACATAATTTAAAATTCATGTTAACAGTATGATTCAGAGACACTCTATGTTAAAGTGCATTTTACAACACTTAACACCCAGGCCACATGCGGCTGGGCGCTGAACAAGAAATTGCAGAGAATTGTGGACGCAGCCCAGACCATCACACAAACCAACCTCCCTCTCATTTGACTCAATCCACACCTCACGCTGCCTCAGCAAGACCACCAGCATAATCAAGGACCAGTCTCACCCCGGTCACTCTTTCTTCTCCCCTCTCCCATCGGGCAAGAGGTTCAGATGTGTGAAAACTCACTTCTCCAGATTCTGGAACAGTTTCTTCACAGCTGATATCAGGCAACTGAACCATCCAACCAACAACTAGAGAGCAGAACTTTACTGGACTTCATCTTGCACGAAAAATAATTCCCTTTATCTAGCAATGTTACAACATTTTGAGATTTTGAGATTTAAAGTCTGCAATTTATCCCATCAGATAACGCATAAAAAGAAGTTTAATTTGACACCTAATTCACTTTCATATCTTCAGTATTAAAAAAGTTGTGGCCATTTTCATACTCAGAAATTAGCATTTTGTTCCCTATTGCTTTTCCATTGACTTAACTCAAAAGCTGTGATCAAGGACAGTCAAAAGCCCATAACTTTCTTAAAAATTAAGAGAACTCAATGACATTTTCGGTTATTATAGATTGAAGCGTTCTGAAATAAATTTGAAACAATCTTACTTGGATGACCTGAAATTAAAGCATATAATTAATTAGTTACCTAATTGTAGCTAATTACAAAATTTAATTACTTGATCTAAACATCTATTCATTTCTTAAGAAAAGGTTAACATTTTTAAATAGCCTAAGTGTCCAAATAACATTCACACAAGAATTCACAATATAACATGTTTTTTTAATCTCATTGTCATGAATTTATAGGGCAAATGGAAGGGATTTAGTGTTTAATTTCCGTAAATTAATGGCCATTTAAATCATCTTGCGAGTGAGAATTTGTGGAACGCGATCGATTGGAAGGTTGCATTTGCGGTGAATTTGAACCCCATATCAGCAGGAAAAGTACTGCTGGTTCGTATGGGGCCTAAGTCACCTTTTCGCAACGTGAAAATTTGATTAAAGGCATCCTAAGAAGCACGTTTATATGTAAAAATAAACGGCGTACCTTGCTTTGTCCCGTCCCATTGTCGACGTTGACGGCTTTAGTAGACGATTTATAATTTACTCCTGCTATTAAATTATCCAGTGCTATTGTTAATAAACTTGATAAAACAGATGTCGGAGCAATTATTCTTCAGCAACTAAACAACCTGAGAAAGATCGATTTCAACAGGCTGGAGAAAAACAACATTTTAAACCCATCACCCTCTCAAAGGCGCCAAAGCCGCGCACACGGTCAGTGACAGAACTGCAGCGCCGCTGAAGGTAAGTTTTGTAAAATACCTACTTTATCATGTATCTGCACACTGCAGACGGTTCGATTGTAATCATGTGTAGTCTTACCGCTGAATGGTTAGCATGCAACAAAAGCTTTTCACTGTACCTCGGTACACATGACAATAAACAAAACTAATTTCCGACTAATTTGCAATTTCCAGCTTTAGTGTAAACCACCAGAGGACCAACCATCTTCATCCGTGACACTGGATGCATGTCACTCATACATGTCAGCAGCCCAGGTCTGATCTTGGCATCTGGCGCGGTCTGTGTGGAGGTCCTTATCCACAACACACTCGAGCCCCTACGGCAACCAGCGTTTATGGAAAGCCTCCAGAGTCCCCGTGGCCACTAAGTGCTCCCTCTACAGGGACATGCGGGCACGGACGTGGGCCCGGAAGAGAGACAGGCAGTCGACTTGGGCAGAACCAGCAACTGTCCTCTGCCTGGACCTGGCATCTTGCACTGTTGTGATCCCTGCACTGCAGATGAACAAGTTGAATCGGTGCCATGCTCACATTCTGGCCCATCAACAGAGTTGACACAAGGAGATCCATGCATGAAGGAGCACAATGTCCAGTCCTCTGGTGAATTCACCGCTGAATCTCCTCCTTGCTTTCTTTGCTCAGACCTGAAAGCAGGCAGTTAATCATCTTCTTTCAGTCAGTGGAAGGTCAACACAAAGGAGACCATTCCTCCCATCATACCCGTGCTAGTGGGCAGCGAACCATCCAGCCTAATCCTACCTGGCAGGAGTAGGCATCCATGTACTTCCACAAATCACAAAGTGCTGGAGGATCTCAGCAGATCAGGCAGAACCTGTGGAGGAAATAGACCCAGTAGTTTGTTTGTTCGCTCAGGAGTTCAGCTTCGGCAGTCTCTTGTGCATCCATGCACATTTGATAGGGCTTGAAGGTCATAGCCTTTATATCCTTTCAGGTAATCTTTCAGATCCCTCTGATCCGTTAACCTGTTAGTTTAAATGTTAGATAGACACAGAATGCTGGAGTAACTCAACGGGACAGGCAGCATCTCTGGAGAGAAGGAATGCGTGACAGACTGATAACCTGTCTGAAGACGGGTCTCGTTCTGAAACGTCACCCAATCCTTCTCTCCAGGGATGCTGCCTGTCCTGCTGAGTTACTCCAGCTTTTTCTGTCTATCTTTGATTTAAACCAGCATCTGCAGTTCCTTCCTATACTTCCCTGTTTTTGTTGTCTGTCAGGAGATATAGCCCCTTCCTATTTACCCTTCGTACTCTTGTACACTTCAGACCTTGCACAACTTTGAGGTACATGAGCTTGTTCAATTCTACCCATGACTTTACCTTTCTGTGGCCAGCTGACTTTAAACCTTGAGCAATATTCAAAGGGCTGGAGAAACTCAGGAGGTCAGGCAGCATATTTTAGTTTAGTTTAGAGATACAGCACGGGGAGAAAACCCACGCGGTCACGGGAGAACGTACAAACTATGTATAGACACAACCCATCGGAATCGAGCCCAGGTCTCTGGCGCTGCAAGCGCTGTAAGGCTGAAACTCTACCGCTGTGTCACCATACTGCCCTGTGGAGGAAAAATGGACCATGCTGCACCATGTGGATAAACAATGGACAGATGATGTTTCAGGTTGGGACCCTTTTCAGACATCAGTGATGTCTAACCCAGCTTTTCAGACATTAAGTTCTAGATCCCAACCACCTTTAAAGTGAAAGAAAATATCCTCCTATTATTATTATTATTATTATTATTATTATTATTATTATTATTATTATTAGGAGGACAATCAGACCATTGCAGGCCCAACAGTCCCATGCCCCCTCTGTAACATTCACAGTAACATTCTCTCTCACAAGCACATTACGTCCAACCCCGATTCCCTTTTGTCCACCTGTGGTCGATTTACCTTCTATTCAGAATACCTTGGGGACGAAACCAAATACTTATGGGAATCCCACGTGGTCATGGGGAGAACGTGCAAACTCCACAAAGAGGTCTCCAAAAGTCAGGACTGAACTGAGGCCACTCTGGTACCACCTGCTGCCCCACTGTGCTGACTAAAGGGAGTTTGCACAACTTTCCTCTCATCCTTCTGTCAACTGCTTAAAGTCTGTGGCTCCTTGCCTTTGACCCCCTGCACCCCTCTTTATCCAGGTCCATGAATGCTATGTTTGACATATTCACCGCCAATTTGTCTGGTTGTTATGTTCAGTCCATGAGGTAAAAAGACCCATTGATTGGGGCAGAATTACCTGCAATCCCGAGATATCTCGATGTTTTGTCGGACTATGGTAAAATATATTATACTTGGTAGAGGAAGTCTGAAGAACGTTCCCAAGCCAAAACATCACCTATCCATGTTCTCTGGAGATACTGCTTAACCTGCTGAGTTACTCCAGCACTTAGTGTCTTTTTAGTAAAATATATTTTAGTTTAGTTTAGTTTAGTTTAGAGATAGGGTACGGAAACAGACACTTCTGCCCACCGAGACCGCATCAACCAGCGATCCCCGCACACTAACACATACCCAACACACACCAGTGATAATCTACAATTTTTACCGAAGCCAATTAGATTCAGATTCAGATTCAGATTCAATTTTAATTGTCATTGTCAGTGTACAGTACAGAGACAACGAAATGCATTTAGCATCTCCCTTGAAGAGCGACATAGCAAACGATTTGAATAAAAAATAAATAATAAGTGTCCGGGGGGGGGGGGGGGGGGGGGGGGGGGGGGGGGGGGGGGGGGGGGGGGGGGGGGGGGGGGGGGGGGGGGTGATTGGCAGTCACCGAGGTACGTTGTTGAGTAGAGTGACAGCCGCCGGAAAGAAGCCGTTCCTCGACCTGCTGGTTCGGCAACGGAGAGACCTGTAGCGCCTCCCGGATGGTAGGAGGGTAAACAGTCCATGGTTGGGGTGAGAGCAGTCCTTGGCGATGCTGAGCGCCCTCCGCACACAGCGCTTGCTTTGGACAGACTCAATGGAGGGGAGCGTGGAACCGGTGATGCGTTGGGCAATTTTCACCACCCTCTGCAGTGCCTTCCGGTCGGAGACAGAGCAGTTGCCATACCATACTGTGATGCAGTTGGTAAGGATGCTCTCGATGGTGCAGCGGTAGAAGTTCACCAGGATCTGAGGAGACAGATGGACCTTCTTCAGTCTCCTCAGGAAGAAGAGACGCTGATGAGCCTTCTTGAGAGAGTAGAGGTATTGTGGGTCCAAGAGAGGTCCTCGGAGATGTTGACTCCCAGGAACCTGAAGCTAGAAACACGTTCCACCTCCGTCCCGTTAATGTGGATGGGGGTGTGCGTGCCACCTCTGGACTTCCTGAAGTCTACAATGAGCTCCTTGGTCTTCTTGGAGTTAAGGGCCAGGTTGTTGTCAGCGCACCATGCTGCTAAGTGCTGGACCTCCTCCCTGTAGGCCAGCTCATCGTTGTTGCTGATGAGGCCAATCACCGTTGTATCATCTGCATACTTGATGATGGTGTTAGTACCATGTACAGGTGTGCAGTCATAGGTGAAGAGGGAGTAGAGGAGGGGGCTCAGCACACAGCCCTGAGGAACGCCGGTGTTCAGGGTGAGGGTTGAAGAGGTGTGCTTGTCTAACCTCACAGACTGGGGTCTGTTGGTTAAAAAGTCCAGTATCCAGTTGCAGAGGGAGGGGTCGATGCCCAGGTTACCGAGTTTGGTGATCAGTTTTGATGGAATAATGGTGTTGAATGCTGAGCTGTAATCGATGAACAGCATTCTTACATAAGTGTCTCTGTTGTCAAGGTGGGAGAGGGCGGAGTGAAGTGCCGTTGAGATGGCATCCTCCGTACTCCTGTTCTTGCGGTAGGCAAACTGATAGGGATCCAGTGTGGGGGGTAGGCAGCTTTTGAGGTGTGCCAGGACCAGCCTCTCGAAGCACTTGGTGATGATGGGGGTAAGTGCAACTGGGCGGAAGTCGTTGAGGCTTGCCGCAGTGGAGTGTTTTGGCACTGGCACGATGGAGGTGGCTTTAAGGCAAGTGGGGACAACTGCTTGGGCAAGTGACAGGTTGAAGATGTCAGTCCAGACGTCTGTCAGCTGCGCAGCACAGGCACTGAGCACGCGCCCGGGGATGCCGTCAGGGCCAGCAGCCTTACGTGCATTAGTCCTACTCAGTGCCACGTACACGTCGTAGGGGGTGAGTGTGAGGGGTTGGTGATCGGCAGGTAGCACAGCCTTGATGGCTGTCTCTAGATTGTCCCTGTCGAAGCGGCCATAGAAGTGGTTAAGCTCCTCAAGGAAGGAGGCGTCGCTGGATGTGGGGGTGATGTTGGAGGGTCTGTAGTCCGTGATGGCCTGGATGCCTTGCCACATGCGTCGGGGGTCGGAGTTGTTGTTGAAGTGCTCCTCAATCCTGAGCTTATGGCAGTGCTTGGCCTTCCTGATGCCCCTCTTCAGGTTAGCCCTGGATGAACTGTAGGCTCGAGCATCGCCTGACCTGAAAGCGGTGTCCCGTGCTTTCAGCAGTAGCCTGACCTCGCTGTTCATCCATGGCTTCTGATTCGGGTATATGGTCACCTGTTTGAGGGAGGTGACACTATTGATGGTGGAGTTTATAAAGTCCAGAACAGAGGATGTATAGTAATCAATGTCCGTGTGAGAGTCAAGGGTGGCCTGGGCTGCAAACGCCTTCCAGTCAGTGTTTCCAAAACACTGCTGAAGTGTGAAGTCCGCTTCCTCTGACCAGACTTTAACTGTCCTTACAGTTGGTTTAACCCGTCTGATGAGTGGGGAGTACTTAGGGAGCAGGAACAATGAGACGTGATCAGACTGACCAAGGTGGGGGAGGGGGATGGCTTTGTAAGCTTCAGCCATGTTGGTGTAGACTTTGTCCAGTGTCTTGTCTACTCTAGTGGGGAAGGATACATGTTGGTGGAATATTGGGAGTACAGTCTTCAGGTTGGAGTGATTGAAGTCACCCGCAACAATGAAGGCTGCCTCGGGGTTGTGAGTCTGTTGTTTGCTAATGGCAGTATGCAGCTCTTTCATTGCAAGCTTGGCATTAGCATCAGGAGGGATGTAGGCTGCAGTCACAACAGTGGAGGTGAACTCTCTGGGCAGATAGAACGGTCTGCATCTAACCAAGAGGAATTCAAGGTTAGCTGAGCAGTGACTCTCGATGATGGTGGAGTCCGTGCACCATGCTTTGTTTACATAAATGCACAGACCCCCCCCTCTGGTCTTACCAGAGTCTGATGACCTGTCTGCTCGGAGTAAATGACGCCCCGTTAGCTGGATGGCGCTGTCAGGAACGTCAGTGTTGAGCCAAGTTTCAGTGAAGATCAAGATGTTGCAGTCCTTGATCCGGATGTGGGAGGTGATCCTTAGCCGGAGTTCATCCATTTTGTTTGCCAGTGAGCGCACGTTGGCGAGGAAAAGGCTAGGAATCGCTGCCCTGTGTGGGGCTAGCTCTAACCTGGCCTTTAACCCACCTCTGCGTCCCCGGCGGTGTTTTCGTACCCGTCGCCGTCTGTTGGTGCTTCTGGTGGGCCGAGCTGGCTTGGTGCGCGCTGGTGTTCTGCCGCTCCGTTGCTCCGCGTCTGCGTTACTCCGCAGGCGGTCTTCAGCCCCGCAGCTCTGCTGATGGTCTCCAGCCCCGGGGCTTACCTGGCGTTCTCCAGATCCACGGGTCGGGTGGTGGTCTCCAGCTCCATGGGTCGGGTGGTGGTCTCCAGCTCCACGGGTCGGGTGGTGGTCTCCAGCTCTCCGGGTCGGGTGGTGGTCTCCAGCTCCCACGGGTCGGGTGGGTGTGTCTCCAGCTCCACGGGTCGGGTGGCGTTCTCCAGCTCCACGGGTCGGGTGACGTTCTCCAGCTCCACGGGTCGGGTGGCGTTCTCCAGCTCCACGGGTCGGGTGGCGTTCTCCAGCTCCACGGGTCGGGTGGCGGTCTCCAGCTCCACGGGTCGGGTGGCGTTCTCCAGCTCCACGGGTCGGGTGGCGTTCTCCAGCTCCACGGGTCGGGTGGTGGTCTCCAGCTCCACGGGTCGGGTGGTGGTCTCCAGCTCCACGGGTCGGGTGGCGTTCTCCAGCTCCACGGGTCGGGTGGTGGTCTCCAGCTCCACGGGTCGGGTGGTGGTCTCCAGCTCCACGGGTCGGGTGGTGGTCTCCAGCTCCACGGGTCGGGTGGTGGTCTCCAGCTCCACGGGTCGGGTGGTGGTCTCCAGCTCCACGGGTCGGGTGGTGGTCTCCAGCTCCGCCGCGTTCTCCAGCTACGGGACTCACCTGGCGTTCTCCAGCTCCGCGGGACGGTTGGGCTCCGGGGATCGGGTGAGTACCGGGAGTCGGGCCAGGACCGGGGGTCGGGTCAGGGCCGGGGATCGGGTGAGAACCGGGAATCGGGCGTGGGCCGGGAGTCGGGCGAGGACCGGGGATCCGGTGAGGGCCGGGGATCCGGTGAGGGCCGGGCGTCGGGCGTGGGCGTACAAACCTGTACATCTTTGGAGTGTGGGAGGAAACCGGAGCACCCGGAGAAAACCCACGCAGGTCACGGGGAGAACGTACAAACTTCATACAGACAGCACCAGTACTTTTTGTTCATCTGTGCAAGTGGGGAAAGGTTAATGAAACAATGTAGAATATAGAAGTTGGAAGAATGTTCTCTCTACCAGCTATGATAAAATTGCTAATTCTTGTGCACATTCTCGACAATGACTTGTCGGCCATGCCTGGGAAAGTATGAAAGGAAACTGGGTCGGTGCAGAAAATGGCACTGAGGTCAAAGATCACGTGCGGGTCATGGGGCAAATACTCACATATTCTTAAATCAATTTTAATGCAGGCATTGGGGATTTAGTTACAAATTGCAAAAAATTACCCTACAGTCCCTCATGATACATTACTTCTAGCATAGAGCAGTGGGAATATGTCATTCCTGCACACACTAAAGTGCCACATCAGCATGGAGAGTTCATAAGTTCTATGAGAAGAATTGGACCATTCGGCCCATCAAATCTACTCCATCATGGCTGATTTATCTTTATCTCCCAACCCCATTCTCCTGCCTTCTCCCCGTAACCCCTGACACCCTTACTAAAGGGCGGCACGGTGGCATAGCGGTAGAGTTGCTGCCTTACAGCGCCAGAGACCCGATTCAATCCTGACTGTGGGTGTTGTCTGTAAGGAGTTTGTACGTTCTCCCCGTAACCTGAGTGTGTGTGTGTTCTTTGGGGTCTCCGATTTCCTCCCACACTCCAAAGACGTACAGGTTGGTAGGTTAATTGGTTTGGCAAACTTGTAAATTGTGCTTCGTGTGTGTAGGATAGCATTAATGCGCAGGGATCCCTGGTCGGTGTGGACTCGGTGAGCCAAAGGGCCTGTTTCCACGCTGTATATCTAAACTAAATACACTAGATTAAACAAGTCCATGTACAGATCATTTGAATGTGGTACTGTAGACTATACCTACAATTAACAACTTGGAGATCGGGTCCCTGAGAGATGCCACTCCTTGGCAGGTTTTCTGAATCAGTGAATTCAAGATGCAAACTGCGTGAATCACTGTCCACTCCCAGGATATACTTCAGCACCACTGAATCAGCTTGTGATTAAAATATTTGTCTTTTCTTAGTCAGGAATTTGGTATTATAAAAGTGATCTATCATATGATGATGTAGAATTGTACAGTGTTGCAACCACAATACATACTTGTTCTAATACTCTGCATGAAGTCATCATTAGCTCCCGAACCGTGACTGAACCACATCCCCTTTAGATCAGCCTAAATGTAACGGTGACCGTTACTCATCAGGGCTGGTGGGCTGAGAGAAGGTGAAAGGGCACGGCTTTATTTCTGGGATTCATCTGTGGGTCACTACTTGCTGAACCCAGTCCGTTGCCCACGGCTCATGACCGGCCCAGGAGCAGACCAACGAGACATAGCTTGGCCTCGCAATGAACATCCCTTGTGTAGAGTGTGTGGATGTCATGAAGACGGGCCCTGATCTGAAGCTCTGTGTGGAGTTTGCACGTTCTCCCTGTGACCGTGTGGGTTTTCTCTGTGTGTTCCGGTTTCCTCCCACATCCCAAAGACTTGGGGGTTTGTAGATTAATTGGCCCTCTGTTACTTGCCCCAAGTGTCACATCAGCTACTTTGATCGGTCCCAACAAATGGATAATTTAGTTGTAAAAATCTTTAAGCTGAAAAGAGGAATAGTATATTTGTGGAGGCACAAGGAACAGCAGATGCTGAAATCTTAAGCATGAGCCAAAGTGCTGGAGGAACACAGCGGATCAGGCAGCATCTGTGGAGGAAATGGATAGATGATGTTTCAGGCTTAGCTCTTTTCTTCACACTGATCATTATATATTTATCCATTGCATCTCCAAATCCACATGGGAAAGGTTGTTTAAGCATAGTCAAAGAATAGTTAACCATTTGATCAAATAGTTATTTCAGATCAATTTAATTACTATTGAATGGTGAGATTTAAGTAAATTATTGGCTTCGTGGTTTTCAAGATTTTCAGAAAAATAGATTTTTTTTAGGCACTTACATATAATATTGTATATTACAAATAACCATTCACTGTTAGTTGGCCCATTGATATGGTCAATATCTTTGTGGGCATAATTTCGCTAATCTCTCCTGGGGACCATTTCACTGTGACTAATATTGTCTTGAAGCACCCGGGTGTAGGTTGGTGCAGTAGTTGGTGTCTCTACCTCAACGCTCCAAGAATCCGTGCTGATGCTGACTAGATGCTTTCTATGTGGAGTTTGCACATTCCTCACATGGCTGCATAGGTTTCCTCAGCTTATCCAGTTTCCTCCCACCTCGCCAAGATATCCTGGTTGGTCAGTTGGTGACAAAGTTAATGTAGGTACAAGGCAGGTAAGTCAAAGGGCATGTGAAGGAGGGCTTCGGGGACAGGGAATGGGATTGATGGAATTGTTCTGCAGAGAGCTGGCATGGAACTTTGAGCTGAATGGAGTCCTTCTTGTGGTAATGAAACCTGTTGTATTCTTCACACTGTATCCAGGAACTGAAACAACATTAGCCAAGTTGCCAGACTTAGAGTTATAGAGTCATACATCATGCATCAAAGGCCCTTCGGTCCAAATTGCCCATGCCGACCAAAATGCCCCATCTATACTAGTCCCACCCATAGCTTGGCCCATATCACTCTAAACCTTTCTTATCCATGTATCTGTCCAAATGTCTTTTAAATTTCAGAATTGTTAGTAATGTTGTTATACTTTGTACAATTGTTCTCTATCCTGACAGCAAACATCACCTGAATCTTTGCCAGAATCTCTTCAATACGAAGAAATACTTGTACATTTCTGTTCCCAGGCGCTTCAGCAGTGGTGAGCTTAAACTAACTCTGGCAGCGACTACTATTCAATATGCTACCCTACCAGCCTGTTGATTAATTGAATCG
Organism: Leucoraja erinaceus; assembly: GCF_028641065.1. Lineage (NCBI taxonomy): Eukaryota > Metazoa > Chordata > Chondrichthyes > Rajiformes > Rajidae > Leucoraja > Leucoraja erinaceus. The sequence continues at coordinate 10,824,033 of NC_073398.1, forward strand.
GAATAGTTCTGAGACCGTGAAAACGTTTAATCCTTTATAACGTCTAACAGCTGCCTGTGAGAGAGAGTCGTCCATCCCTTCCTCTCCTCTCCTCTGACAGCGGCTGAACCCTACATTCAAAGGGTAGAGCCCAGCAGACCCAGGGCTGCACTTCAAAACAAAGGCAAGAGCCCCAGACTAGAAAATGTCATGCCACAGAATTCCACTCAGATTGATTCCAGGGCTAATTAATTGCACGTACTCTTTCCCTCATCCATGGGGTCCATGCAAAGTTGCTGCTTCAATTCTGTGATGGTGAAATTAAACTGCTTAAGAAAAAATCTAATGCTTAATGTAATACATTTCCCAGTTTGACTTGTTTGTACAAGTTGATACGAAGCTTATGGGATAAAATCTAACTGCTTAATGTTAAAAGATCACTATTTTGGTTTGATTAGTTTGGGTCGGATACAGTTAAGTTTTTTAGAGCAGCAAACTGTATGACACTGGTTGACCACCCATTAAATTCCCATGCTTTCCCCTGCTGAACATAGCTTTCATTGAAGACTAACGACGTGAATGTGAACATGCCAAACCTCTACTACCTGTGTTATTTTCCAAAACAGCTTCAATCTTACAAGGTGATTTTTCTGCAGTGTTTATGTAGAAATAACTTCCTGAAAAGAGAGGATTCTGGCATCATGTACTGGTGTGTAGTCATCTGCATCCAGTGTCTCTTGAACTCAATGAGGGCCACCAAATGCTTGATTCCCAGCCTGTTGTGAGGACCCTAATTGCTCATAGAACAGAGAACGTGGAACAGCACACCCCAGAAACGTGGAAATGGACAGGTGACGTTTCTGGTCGGGACCTTTCTTCAGACTGATGGAGTAGAACATAGAACAGTACAGACACAAAAAAGCTGGTGGAACTCAACGGGACAGGCAGCAGCTCTGGAGAGAAGGAATGGGTGACATTTCGGGTCGAGACCCTTCTTCCTTGCCTCGACCCGAAATGTCACCCATTCCTTCTCTCCAGAGATGCTACCTGTCCCGGTGAGTTATTCCAGTTTTTTGTGTCTACCTTCGGCTTAAACCAGCATCTGCAGTTCTTTTCTACACAGCATAGGATGTCCATGCTGAACATGATGCCAAGTTAAACCAATCTCCTCTGACTCCACATGATCCAAACCCCTTCATTCCCTGCACATCCATGTGCCTGCCTGTTAGTCCCCGAAACACCATTCCCCACTTTTTGCTGAATTTAACTGAGTGCTGTTTGTGAGTTGAATGGAAATTCTGGAATCACTTTGTACACACACCAAACAAGTTTCTTCGGACTCCTTAAGTTGATTGTCAAAGGTCTACATGGGAACACGTAAGTAATGAAGATGGCGTCAGAATGGCAGGTTTTGAAAGTGGTTAAGATCAGGATTTCCACACGAGTAAATTACGTTTACAAATTCCTCAGAACAATGACACACTTGGACTTTACCCCATGCTTGCCACAGCCATGGTTGGACGTCAAGTATTTCCACATCGGTGTTCTGAGGTCTGGGCCTGGACTGATGGCCTTTAGCCTTTGGGTGCAGACTGCAACCATAGCCAGAGATGACTCAATTACAGAACACGAAGGCTTCTTGCGACACGCTTCTAAAGTTCCACACATCAGTCAACTCACTCACTTTCAACCAGTTACATACATCAGGATGAACATCAGGATGAGCCACACAGCAGCTCAATTAGAATGGTTTTTCCCCAACAAATCAACCCAATAAGTTGCCTGCGACCTTAAAGGGCCTGCCCCACTTAGGCGATTTTTTTGGAGACTACAGGCGTCTAGACTGTTGCCGCAGGGTCACAGGTTGATGCCTGTATGGTCGTGAGTAGTCTCATCAAGTCGCCTATAGAGTCGTAACTTTTTTTTGTCTCCGCTGTATTTTGAAATGTTCAAAACCTTTCGGCAACTGTGGGCTTGACGTAGCTTGTCTTCTCTTGTCGTAGGTTCAATCGTAGGTTTTCGCCAGGATGGCGCAGGTTGTCTCCAGGTGACGTAGGTTGTCGCCGACATCAGTGAATTCCATTGGCGACTACCTACGTCAACCTAGATCAACTGGCGACAGGTACCGGCGACTGAATTAATTTCACTTGTCCCCAGTTGTGGCGTAACTTGTCGTAACTTGTCGTAACTTGTCGTAACTTGTCGCGGGTGGACGTAGGTTGACTTCGGTTGTCGTAGGTTGTCACCTGTGTGGTCGTAGGTTGTAATATGTGTGGTTGTAGGTGGACGTCCTAATGGGTTGACGGTTGTCGGTAGCTTGCCGTAGCTTGCCGGAGCTTGGCATCGACTGCGTGGTAGGTTGTTGTAGGGGGAGTCCAGTCACGGTTTTTTCGGTGACCTGCTACGACTGTTGACGGCAGTCGCCGAAAAAATTACCTAAGTGGGGCAGGCCCTTAATGCCTTTGCTTAAAGTAGATCTGTTAAGCTGGTTGCCTTATAGGATTTACTTGCCCTGATAAAACTGGTTACAATATGCTCCCACTTGTAACAAGGAATCAAAGACCAGGATCAAAACTCCTTTCTCCCGCACAGTAATACTTCATGCACTGCACTTGGGTGTTAAAGAAGTGGCAAGACCAGTGTTTTACCCCAACCTGAGTTAACAATGTAGAAACAAGGAACTGCAGATGTTGGTTTACAAACAAGACACAGAATGCTGGAGTAACTCAACGAGTCAGTCAGTATCTCTGGAGGACATGAATAGATTGTATTTTGGATCAGGAGCCTTCTTCAGTCTGATTTTGGAGGGGAGGATGGGTGTGGGGGGAGGTGGAAGGGAGGCATGACAGGACAAAGCTTGGTAATGGGTTGATGCAGGTGAGGATTCTTCCATTGGAAGTTGGTTGGAAAACGGCCTGAGATGAAAAGCCAGAAGCTGTGGGACAAATGGATTGAAAAGTTCAAAATTGTGAAGCTAGAAGAAGGAATGTAGGCGGAAGGGGAGGGGAGAAATAAGTACGAATCAAGGTGGGGAAACTGAATCACAGGCAACATGGTTAGAATATATTTAGTATGTCCTCAGGATTTACCATTCAACCATGAACGTAATCATTCTTGTTGCATCAATGTCAGCAAATCTATATGCAGCAGAATGTCAACTAGGGAAAGTGGAAAACAATTATTGTCAATGATTAAAGTTTGTCATTCATATTTGGTTCTTTAAATATTCATTTGTCATATTGTTAAAAGATGCAGCAAATAAGAGATTAATCAGCAAATTGCTTCTGCTGATTCTTCACTCTCCCTCCATAGACTGCAATTGACTTCACTTTGAGCATCTATCCAATTCTCAGTTGAATTTTACTCCCATCCCCCTATCAGCCCCTTCATGAAAGGTGAATGAGCAAACACTGTTTCTCATATCACCTCTGCACTTCTTGCTTAAATCTATGTCTTATGGTAACTGACCCCTCTGTCACTGCAAACAGCTTCTCTTTAGTCACGCCATCAAAACCATTCATGATTCAGAACCCCTATCACATTGTCTATTAATCTTCTCTGCTTCTCCAGTCTCATCAAACGACTGAAACTCGTCATTCCTGGTGTTTCTCCTCGCTCTCAAAGACTTTGAGAAGTGGCCAGAGCTTTTGAGACTGAGCATGTTTTATAAAGTTTTTGCAAACATTCTTTGTATTTGAATCCTATACCACTCTTTATAAATGCAAAAATGCTGTGTTAACAAACAACTCAGTTAATGCTGTTTTTTTGCATTTTGCTCTTTAGTTTAGATTAGTTTTTGATACAGCGTGGAAACAGGCCCTTCGGCCCTACCGAATTTGTGCAGAGCAATAATCACCCATACACTAGTTCTATGCTATCCCAGCTTCACATCCTACATAGTTGAGGCACTTCACAGAAGCCAATTAATCTACAAACCTGCACGTCTTTGGAATGTGGATGGAAGTCAAAGCACCTGGAGAGAAACCACGCGGTCACAGGGAGAATGTGCAAACTCCACACAGATAGCACCTGTGGTCAGGATCGATCCCGGGTCTCTAGTGCAGTGAGGCAGCAGCTCTGCCGCAACGCCACTGTATTCTATTTATTACTGCACCCCATTTAGAATGTCCTTCTTTTAAGTTCATATTCGCACTTCACATTCTTGCCACTATATTATATTGCTGTTGTCTTCCTTGCTTTCAATTTTCTTCTCAGTGTGTCACTCGATTCACCTGTTTGTCCAATTCCTCCTGCATTATTTTACCATCCTACTAGGCTAACCCGTTAAAAAACTTCATCTAGTATTTGCATCGCATGTTCTATCTGGTGATCGTTCAGTGGCACTTTGCTTGGATCAGTGCGAGAAAATGCCCTTTACACTTCTGCAGATGATAAATGAAACAATAAACTGGTCTCCGCTGTTTTCCCAGGTAACTCGATAAACCCCCCCGGTGTCATTCCACAGCCAGATGATGGGTATCACTCACAGGTCTTTGTGAAATAAGTAAGTAAACACGTGTCTCCCCAAAATCCGGCTTTGTGGACGACTGCTCCTATCGGAAAGGTTTACCTGCTGAGAAATGCTGACAGCTGGAAAATTAGAAACATCCTTTCCCTGGTCACCTCCAACTGCAAGAACCATTTGTCCAGCACCGTGACACAAAGGTTGAAGGAGCAAGAGGTTAATTCCAACTCAGTGCCGCATTTCCCAGCTTCAGGTTGCGCACATTCCATCCGCTCTCTTCATCCGTACAACTTGACCCCCTATGCTCATCAAAAGAAAGCCTTCTGCCCCAGAAGCCCGACCTAGGGCATCTTCAACACTTCATTATAAATGAGGTCAAGTCCTGTCCACGTCCTCTTTGGCCAGTTGCTTTCCCAGCCTCATCATTGTTTAAAGGATGCAGCTCTCTGAGATCTGTGACCTCGATGGAATTCAGAGCCCTGGGCAACGATATGGGTAAATCTCAAAAAGGTTTCATGAAGCAAGGGGCCTCCTTAAACTAGAAGCTGCTATGAAGTTCAGCACTACTCACTCTGAGTAAATGATGCAGGCATCACAAATTAAATCACCCATGTTTCTCATCAGCAGCAGGGCAGTGGTGACTGCAGCCACCATTCAGAGATGTAATGAAGGCAAAACTGAGGCCACAGATCTGAAAGAAACCCAATGACATGCTGGAAACATTCAGCAGTTTGGGCAGCCTGCTTCTCCACAGAAGCAGAGCAAGTTCTTATATAATATAAATCTGAACAAATGCAATGAGTTGAATGAATGCCTTCAAAACTTTGCAATGAATGTGTCTAGTTTTTAACGGACATCCGTAATTACTGATGTCATTTTATTGGCCAGTGGGAAACTGAGAGAGGGACTCACCTCACTGGGTTGAGCTGCTCTACTCACCAAAGTGTCCTAAGATGTCCAAAGTGTCCTAAACCAATGAAAAGTTTATAATCGGAGTCCCAATCTACATTTTATCCCAGGTGTAGTCACATTTCCTCATCAACCCAATGCAAAGCAAACTTCATTCATTCCTTCTCCCTCAAAACATAACTTTAAGGATGTTCTCATCTAAACATATCCCCATGGCCTCATCCCTCCAACTCACCATAATCCATTCCAGGCCCAGGTTCCCAGTGTTTCCTTTGCCCTGCTCACTTTGATCTCCTTCCTCTCCTTTAGATTCCACCTTCAGTACCAGAGCTTTCATCTTTCACGTTCTTCTGGAACACAGGGCGGACTTCCCCTGATCTTTGTGAAGTCTTCTGTCAGGCATCCCAGTGTACAAAGGGCCCCACTCTCTCCCCAATATCACCACACCCCTGGTTATGCAAGATCTCGGCCTCTCCAATGTGTGCCAGCATTTTCCTCACCCGAGTTATGATTAAATTTATTGCTTCACAATGACACGAGCCTTCCTTGCCCTTTTGATGTGTAAAACCTGAAAGGATTGCGATGCCTTTGAGAATTTACAAGACACATCTGTGAAAGGCATGTTCCTTTTATAGAATTGCTGCGGTTTCTCTTCACGTTGGCTCCTGTGCAGATCGCATGGACGTATACTTCAATGAAAACTGAAATCTTGACTTCTGCAAACTTGGAATTTGGACAATCGGAAAGCTTTGAACATTACAAAACAATAAATTCTAATTGCAGAAGAGAAAATTGCTTAATTTGTTGTAACGATCCCATTGCTCCCCACAATCAGTGTAGAATATTCAGAAGATAGACACAAAATGCTGGAGTGACTCAGCGGGGAAGGCAGCATCTCTGGAGAGAAGAAATAGGTGACTTTTCGGGTCGCGACCTTTCTTCAGACTTTCAGAATATTCAGAGTTTGACAAAGGGTTCCGACTGAAACCGTCACCATTCCATGTTCTCCATAGATGCTGCCTGACCCGTTGAGTTACTGCAGCACTTTGTGTCTTTTTTTAGAATATTCATGCACCGAATGGTTAATGGACCAAAGATGTTGCAGCTAATCCCATTTGCCGTGACTTCAAATGCAGTGATTCTTCTCAGCAAAGGAATAATAAAAATAAATGCGAAGTGAACACAGATGAGTGAATGACTCTTGGGTGAATTAGGGCCCTGTCATGCTCACTTTATACTCTTGTAGCGTTGATTGGTTTTCCACGGGTTCCTGTGTGTTACAGCCCATCGGTTGACAGGAGAGTGCTGGGAATTCTGCTGTCTGTGTTTATATCGTCCACGTCATGGGTTTTTCACATCGAGAGTCAAGAGTGTTTTATTGCCATATGTCCCGAAACAGAAGAATGAAATTCATACTCTGTGGCAGCACAGCAGATCTATAAATATAGTATTCTATAAAACTCATAATTAACAAAAAATTAAAAAAGTTCAGTATACATATATATTTAACAATTAGACAAATAAATAAACAACAATAGTGTAATATCAAAAATAATGCCCCCGAGTCTATATAGTTTGCCGCCTATTTGGAGGTTGAACTATTTAATAGCCTGATGGTTTTAGCGAAGAAACTGCTCGTGAACATTAGCTGTGACCAAGCCCAGTTCCTCACCAGCCCCGACATAGTCTAGTCCAGTTTAGGTTAGAGGTACAGCCTAGAAACAGGCCCTTTGGCCCACTGAGTCCGCGCTGACCAGCGATCCAGGTACACTAACACTACCATACACACTGGGGACAATTTTTAATTTTTACCAAAACCAAGTATGTCTTAGGAGTGTGGGAGGAAACCAGAGCACCCGGAGAAAGCCCACATGGTCCACGAGGATTACGTACAAACTCTGCACAGACAGCACCAATAGTCAGGATCGAACCCGGGTCTCTGGTGTTGTAGGGCAGCAACTCTACTGCTGCGCCACCATGGCAACTTTACAGCTATCAGGTGAACCACAGGAACATTATTTGCATTGGGAAGATGTGAAGGTGAGAGGCGTAATATTTGTCCCATCGCCAGCTAGAATAATCCTCACCACCGTTTACCTCACCTCTGATTGCGCTCTTCAGTGTTATGTGTGTAAACTTGTAACGTTTGGAAATCCCACAGTCACCATTTATCATGCATAGCTTGGCAAATGTGTTACCCGCAAAGCTATGATGCATTTATTGTGGTGTGAATACTTAAAAATGAAAATATGTAGAGAAAGGTGTCGCAATAAGATAATCTTCTTGTTTTACTCATTAGATAGTAAGCCAAGAAATCATGAGCTGTCAGAAAAAGCTGATGTGGCTGTGACTCTTTGTGGTGACTGTGTATCTTTCATCCAGTCTAATCCTTCAGCTCAATCTTCAATGTATTTCATAAGATATATTGCAAACGTTAAGCACAGTTGGACTTATCAGAAATCCACAAGGCACAAGTTATGTAAGAGAAGTCCTAGATTTAAAAGCAGAGTTCTAAAATATTATGATTATATCGCTAGCCAGCCAGTCTACACAAAGCATTTCAAGTCATGATCCAAGGTGGAGGCCCTTGGTCGGCCATCTTGTAACAGGTCAATTATTTTTGCCTTCACATTTGCCAGAAATGTAATCTGGTAACAATATGGCAAGGTGTTCAGGCGCCTTCTAAATAAGCCCACCTTCCGGAGGCCCAAGAGACTGCCGACACTGCAAGAAAAGATGGAGAGCAGTTGGAGGAACTCAGCAGGTCAGGCAGCATCCATGGTGGGAAATGGATCATCGCAATGAAGGGTCTCCATCGGAAATGTCACCTATCCATTCCATTTAGTTTAGAGTTGTTCATTACCACTGTCACGTGCACCATGGAACAGTGAAAAGCTTTTTTGTTGCCTGCTCTCCAGTCAACAGAAAGACCATACATGATAACAATCAACCTGTCCACAGTGTGCAGATACAAGATAAAGGGAATTACGTTTAGTGCAGGATAATGTCCAGTAAAGTTCGACTGAAGATAGTCCGAGGGTCTTTAATGAGGTAAATGGTAGGATGTGATGATTTAGTTGGATATGATGATTCAGATGTGTCCACTGTGCCACAGAAGGCAACTGATAATTAAAAATAAAATTACAGTTACAATTAAAAGATAGTATCCAAGTGAACCTGCAAGATTCTGATTAATTTTGTTGTCATCTACACCAGGATGCAATGAAATTGCTAGTTTGCATGAAGCTCAGGGGGTAAATGATAAATACAATAACGGGTGCAAACAGCAGAATGCTGCAAAGATTCTAGTGCAATCTGAAGTGGTGCAAAAAAACCCCGGCATTGTGACGATGAAATAACTAAATGAGGTGGAGCTAAGAGTATGTGGATACACCTTGGGAAATATGATGCAAAAAAGGTGATTGTTTCAGTAGTCCAACTACAAGAGATACAAGATACATTTAATTGTATTTGGACCAAGGTGTTGAGGTCCAAACGAAATAAGCCGTTTCCGGAGCCCCATTACAAACACACTGCAAGAAAAGACACAGAGCATAGGAACTTAGCATAAGGCAGCCATCACATGCTGTGAAATGGAAGGCCAAATGAAGGGTCTCTCCACGGCAAATGTCACCCCCCCATTCCATGTCAGAGTCAAAGTCAAAGATGGCGATTGTCCCGCGGCCATTAAAGCCACGCCACGTGTGCGAGGGCACACCGGGAAAAGGTGTTAGAGCGCCCTGCTCTCTAGCAACAGAAAGAACATACATAATAACAATCAACCAGTCCACAGGTGCAGCTCCAGGATAAAGGGGCATTACGTTTAGGCGGGGGAATGTCGCCGTAAAGTTCGACCTGAAGATAGTCCGAGGGTCCAGGGACCCGCGAGGTAAATGGTGCCGCCGTGACAGACCTAGTTGGAGCCTGATGATTCAGATCCGGTCGGGTGCCACAGAAGCAGCAGCAGCAGCATAAGCAAAAATCCTCCACATTTACACCCGCTCTGGACTCGATAGTAGCCCCGTGAACCTACAAGGTTCTGATTAATTTTGTTGTCAGAGTACCCGGTCTCTTCCTGTTGGATTGCCTAGTTGCGCATGAAGCTCAGGGGGTAAACCCGACGAGAAAAGGTCGGGTCCCCGTGCAGGGAGAGATTAAAAAGATCCCCCCCAATCTGAAGTGATGCAAAAAACCCCCCCATACACACCCCAACAAAAACTAACAAAAAGGTGGAGCATAAGAGTATGTGACAGAAAATAATAAAACGCGGACATGTGATGCAGAAAAAGGCTGCTGATTGTTTCGCGAGTCCACCTACAGAGGGGGTAGAAGCTGTTCTCAAGTCTAGATGTCTGAGCTTTCAGGATCTTGGACCTTCTTTCAGTAGGAGGAAGAAAGAGGAGGGAATGGTCAGGGTGACAGGCAACCTCGACAATACTTCCTGCCTTCCTGATGCAAGCACTGTGAAGATGGACTGGGCTGTGTTCACCACTCTCTGCAGGTTCAGGTGGTCAAGAGCAGAGCAGTTGGCACACCAGGTTGAGATGCATCCCGTCAGAATACTTTCGGCAGAAATTCAAGAGAATCCTGGTTGATATACAGTATCTTCTCAGATTCCTATGAAACTAAATACGTACTAATGCGCTTTCTTGATCACTGCATCAGTGTGAGGTTGCTGCACCAAGTTAGGTTGCTGGTGATTATGGATGTCAATAAACTTGCTGTCCACCATCTCGACAGCAGCTCCGTTGGTGAAGCGAGGGCTGTGTTCAACTCTCTCACTTTGTTAAGACAATCACCAACTCTGCTGTCTTGCTGACCTTAAGGGCTAGATTGTTATTCTCACTCCATGTCATAAGGGGCTCGCTCTCTTTCCATCTCAATGCAGTTGATGCAACGCACAACAGTGGTACCATTGATGAACATGTTGTCACTGTACTTGGTCACGCAGTCATGTGGAGAAGCGCAAGGAACTGAGCTCACAACCCTCATGGGTACCAGCGTTGCGTTTGGGGTGGAGGAAATGTTATGACCAATTCTATAAAGGGCCTGTCCCATGAGCATGTGACTGCATGCGGCAAGCGCGACCAAACCGGAAGCGGGGGCCGCGCGGGGGTCGCGTGGAGGTTGATTGATCCCCGTACAGGGCCGGTCCCACCAGCATGCAGCTGCATGCAGCGAGCGCGATCAAACCGGAAGCGGGGTCCGCGCGGAGGTCGAGTGAGTGACATTAAGTTCGACGTACGGCGTTAAGACGCTGCGTTCGGCGTCGAGACGCTGCGCATGCCCGTCGAGGCAGTGCGTACGTCATCGAGGCAGCTGCGGGCCGGCAAGCCGTTGCCACGCGGAATTTTTGAACGGTGTCAGTTTTTTGGAGCCCTGCACGATGTCGGGACCAGCTCCGCACAACTCCATACGGCTCCGGTGATCGAAGTGGGACCGGTCCCGCGAGGCCGTATGGCTCAAGCGACCACGTTAGGTCGCGCTTGCCGCATGGAGTCGCATGCTCGTGGGACAGGCCTTTAACTGACTGAGGTCTGCAGGTCTGCAGGTCAGGAAGTCCAGAAGCCAGGTGCCAAGGTCCAGAAGTTTAGAGATGAGCCTATTTAGTTTTAGGAGGTCAACAGTCCTGTTCAAAGTGATACAATTCCCCATGAACTATTTAAATTGGAGTCACCACAATGCAATTGTACAAGTAACCCACAATACGTACCCAAAGTACTTTTTGCCGGCTCCTCTTCTTGCCACTGTTGATGCACATTCCCCACCTTGATTACCCTCCTACACAGAAGTACTTCCCATTAAGATTGGCTTGGTGGGGGACCAGACTGATGTTGGTGGAGGAGCAGACCAACATTGGTGCAGGACCAGGTCAATGTTGCCCCTTTCAACCCTGTCTCATCATCCACCCACTGCCAACTTGGGGGAACGGGGAATGTCATTCTAAACAGCTTGGACCTCCAGAAATGTTCTTAAGCTTCATAATAACGCAGCTGCAGAATGGTAACATGAACTCTTTTCCCAAAGAGTTAGGGTTGGATCTTAAATTATTTCACCCTTGTGGAAACGTACATATTATTAAACGATTCTAACTACTTCGATTTCCATTTCCACAGACGACAATGTTGGCCGAGAGCTTACCGCACCAGGCGCTGGTGATGGCCAAGTGCAGTGTGTACTTCATGGAATAATTGTCTTTTATTTTTAACAAGGGGACAGATTGCTAACAGATTTCCCACTGTGATGACCGTGGCTATGAGCAGCCTTGCACTTCTGTCTCAGGGCAATGTCCAACAGCGGTCCACAATCTACCTCTCTACTCTTTCACTCTTTGTACTCTGTGTTATAACCCTCTGCCAGGTAATATTGTCTCAGTTACTGTCTCTCCACTTCACTGACGCGGAATAAAGTCACGGCGGCTTACGACACAGGAGATGACTCAACGCTCAAGTTGAAGCTCACTCTTTGGTGACATAACTCAAAGATCGTTCTCACGCCCCGCTCCTTCTCCCACGGTCCCAGGAATTCACATTGATGAAACTATCCCTTAAAAGATTCAGTGATTCCCTGCACCACCCACAGTGACAAACCTGCAGTTAGTCTGCTGACATTCAACTTGAAGAAACATCAATTAGTCATTCCATGCTCCGGGGTGGTTTTACAAAGACAATTCTTTATCAGTCATGCCCCAACTATGGAGCATAAAGGGCAAATAGTGCTAAATGAAGCAGCCTTTTTCAATTACGCCCCAAGCTGTGGAATACTCTACCCAGGGCTATGAGAGACGCCCAATCAGTAGCCATTTTTAAATAGCAGCTAAATATACGTATCTTTTTAGTCAAGCTTTTAACTGGCTTGACTTCCTTTGTCCTTCAACACCCTCAATTTTATATTTTATATCTCAATAATACTAAAACACTTCGACTTGTGTGTGTGTGTGCGTGTGTGCGCGTGTGCGCGTGTGTGCGTGTGTGTGTGCGTGTGTGTGCGTGTGTGTGTGTGTGAATATCTGGTTAATTCCTATCTTCTTCCAAACGCTAGGCCACAGCCTTCCCATTTTCACACATATTTTTCCCGTCGAGGCGATAAACATCTTCCCGTTGAATTCCCACCTATATTTCCAAAGTTTTTAATTGTTTAAAATGTTAAAAAACAGCCCGAAAACTCACTCTTTTCGGGAAAAAAACCCGAGTGAACTCATAATGCACTCACAAGGCAGGACGGGACACTACAGGAGGGAGGGGAACTCCAGCGCTCGCGGTGGATGCGGCTGGCAGCGCCCGACACCCGGTGGTGCTGGAGCTGGAGTGAGGGCCGAGCCCGGGGCTTGGAATGGGGCCATGACCGGGGCCGAGAAAGAAGCCGCCACTGGAAACAAGGACAAGCCTGGGTACGAGGTCAGGGACAAGCCCGGAGATGAACACTGGGCCTGCACTGGAGCCCAGGCAGCGGCCGAGCTGACGGCTGCAGTCGACAGCCAGGGCCGGGCCGAGTACGAGAGCCAGGGTAGAATTGCTGACTTGCAACAAATGCAGCACCAGAGACCCGGGTTTGATCCCGACTACAGGTGCTGTCTGTACGGAGTTTGTACGTTCTCCCCATGACCTGCATGGGTTTTCTCTGAGATCTTCGGTTTCATCCCACACGTCAAAGACGTACAGGTTTATATGGTTAATTGGCTTGGTAGATGTAGAAATTGCCTCTAGTGGGTGTAGGATAGTGTTAATGTGCGGGGATCACTGGTCGGCGCGGACCCAGTTGTCCGAAGGCCTGTTTCCGCGCTGTATCTCTCAACTATATAAAAAGCTTTTCACTGTGCCATGGTTCAAAGGTTCAAATGTCTTTTATTGTCACGTATCAATTAAGGTACAGTGATATTTGATTTACCATAAAGCCATACAAAAAAAAGTAACAAGACACACAACTACATAAAAGTTAACATCAACATGCACCACAGTGGATTCCCCACATTCCTCACTGTGATGGAAGGCAATAAACTCTAATCTTCCCTCTTTTATTCTCCCGTGGTCGGGGCAGTCGAACCATCTGCAGTCGGGGTGCTCGAAGCTACCGCAGCCGGTGATCGAAGCACCCGCGTCGGGGCGTTTGAAGCTCCTGCGGCTTGGAGCTCCCAAAATCGGTCCCTAACCAGGGACTGCAAGCTCCACGAAGTTAGTGTTCGCAGGCTTCCATGTTTGGAGCTTCCAAATTTGATCCCTGACAGGGACCGTGAGCTCCACGATGTTAAGTCCTGCAGGCTCCCACGGTTGAAGCTCCCGAAGTCGGTCCCCAGCAGAGGCCGCCAACTCCACGATGTTAGGCCGCAGTGCGGACAGAGATACGATACGGAAACAAATTGCATCTCAATCGAGGTAAGAGATTAAAAAAAGTTTTCCCCTACATAAAGCAAGCTAAAAAACATAAAAACATACATTTAATACATACTATAAAACAACAAAGGGAAAGGACTGTTGGCGAGGCAGCCATTATGGGCGCCACCCGGTGGTAACTCCTGACAATATAAAACTAAACTCAACTTTTCAGGCTTCTGAACGGTCCTTCCATAATCTAGGGTACTGTCTGATTCACCTCTACCCTTTGATGACATTGGACTTTGTCTCAGGGACTAATGTGCTAAAATGCTGAGAACTATATTCTGCACTCTGTATCTCACCTTTGCTCCACATATTGTATTTGAGTTTGCACTGATTGTATCTATGTATAGATTCTCAGGAAGTTTAGACAACTCATCACTCGCACATCACTCACACTTGGATATGCTTCTTGGACAGAGAGAGTGGTATTGAGTTATTATTATCACGTGTTCGAGATACATGAAGAACTTTGTTTTGCACGGAGTGTGGGTTTAGTGTTACAGCTACAGAGAAAGTGCAGATATTTTGGGCCCCATATTTGAGGAAGGATGTGCTGGCATTGGAGAGGGTCCAGAGAATGCTTACGAGAATGATCCCAGGAATGATTGGGTTAACATATGATGAACTTTTGACTGCACTGGGCCTGTGCTCGCTGGAGTTTAGGAGGATGAGGGGGTTCCTCATTGAAACTTACCGAATAGTGAAAGGCCTGGATAGAGTGCATGTGGAGAATGGGATGATCTAGGTCCAGAGGCCATAGCCTCTGAATAAAAGGGTGTACCTTTAGGAAGGAAATAAGAAGAAATGTTGTATTCAGAGGGCTGTGTATCTGTGGAATTCATTGCCACAGACGGCTGTGGAGGCCATCATTGGATATTTGTAAGGCGGAGATTGACAGATTATTGATTAGTACCGGTGCCAGGGGTTATGGGAAGAAGGCAGGAGAAAGGAATTGAGATTGAGGGATAGATCAGCCATGATTGAATGGCAGAGTAGACTTAATGGGACAATTGGCCCAATTCTGCACTGAGAACTTCTGAACATGAATTTAAAAAAAAACACAATGGCTGCAACGAGGTAGATTGGAAATAAACCAAGAGACTGCAGATGCTGGAATCTTGAGCAAAAACAGGAGGAACTCAACAGGTCAGGCAGCATCTGTGGAGGAGAATGGACAGATAATATTTTGAGTTAGGACTATTCTTCAGACTGATTGGAAGGACAGGAAATTAATCCCTAGCATATGGGAAGTCCGTTCAAGGGTCTGATAACAGTGGGGAAGATGCTGTTGTTGAATCTGATGCCACATGCTTTCAAGCCTATGTATCGCCTCTATCTATCTGGTGGGATTGGAGAGAAGAAGAGTTCCCTACTTTAAAGGGTCTGATAACAGTGAATCTGATGCCACATGCTTTCAAGCCTATGTATCGCCTTCCTGGTGGGATTGGAGAGAAGAGAGTTGTACTTTATGCTGTATTTATGGGTGTCATATGGAGAAAAAACCGACATTTCAGCAAGCTGCGATTTTCAATACAACCAGACTTCGCACATAGTACAAGTGTGCTCTCACCAACGGTTTGTTCAGCTGCATCCTGATGTTCCATCTCCTTTACTCAAGGCTGCCAAATGTCTTCTTCATCCCACTGTCCACGGTAGTGGCATTAAATCTTCAGTGCGCCAATGTAAATGAATCAAGAGGATAAGTACTGCCAGAAACACCAATTTAGGCATTTTAATGCCACTAGTGCCGAATATGGGATTGAGTTCCTTAAGGTTCATGATGGGTGTTCTTTTAAACTACTAAGTTGCTACTGCACATTCCATGCAGAAACATCTATATAATAAGCTGAAACCAATTGGTTTTGAGAAGAATATTTGACTTTATTTGTTCTCAAAGAACATACATCTTTTCAATAACCTTCAAGTTCAAACAGAATAGTTCTCTATTATTTGCTTCATCCAGTAACAAGTACAAAGTTTTTACTGTTTATAGAGAACTAAGTTTACATATCTGTTGTGCTGCTGCAAGTAAGAATTTCATTGTTCCGTTCGGGACATTTGGCAATAAAACACTCTTGACTTTTGAAATAGTTTCTCAACTGGGTGTCACGGTGGCTCAGCGGTAGAGCTGCTACCTTACAACACCAGAGACCCAGGTTCGATCGTGACTGCGGGTGCTCTCTGTACGGAGTTTGTATGTTCTCCCCGTGACCTGTTCAGGTTTTCTCAAAGATCTTCAGTTTCCTCCTGCACTCCAAAGATGTACAGGTTTGTAGGTTACATGGCTTGGTATAAATGTAAGTTGCCCCTATTGTGTGCAGGATAGCATTAGTGTGTGGGGATCGCTGGTTGGCGTGGGCCAAAGTGCTTGATTCCGTGCAGCATCTCAAACTAAATCAGGGCCATAAAATGTAGCTACAGTTTCAATGTCACCACCCAAACCCACACTGAGTAAAGAATTCCTCTTTACCAGGTGAGTGGAGGAGCTGCACAGTTGCCCTTGATGGAGAAACTTCTCATTCTCAGAATATTACTTCTGCTACTGAGTAAATTCCCTTGTCGAGTTCCTACGGGTATTACTTTCCTTCTTCCTCCAGTCAGTGCTTTGAGCTGTCCTCGGGAGCTAGTCCACTGGGGCCCTTGTACACTTTGAGTCCTTGCCTACAGCAAGGACTGTCTTCATATCAAAGCACTGGGAATACCTCCACTTCTTTTGTTTCCTGTCCAGTTTATTAGCCGAGCTATGCATGGCTGGCCTGGTCTGATCTTTATCTTTAGGGGGAGAATGGTTGTATTTGTGGAAGTTAAATAGAATCCTTTATGCCCCCTTGTCATTGAAAAAACCTCTTTCCAAACGAATTGGAAAAACAAATGTCTGGCTTGTCTAATTTAAACACATTGAGTCCTAGGAAAACAGGAAGGTATTATTGAAATTAAAAAACAAAGTTTCTGATCTTGTTTTAAAATGTGTGAGGGATTTCAACTCTCCTGGTGGTACAGATGCCTTGTTGGGTGGTATGGGGAGTGCGGAGGTGAGGTTGGGTATTAATCAAGAGTATTCCACTCCATCTAAGATCTCAGATACATTTGTCTTCAGAACCACTTCTATATTACTGCTCTTTAGTCTTTGTATCATTTCAAACCGTCCCTTCACCGAGGCTTTTACATGCCATTCATTTAATGATTCAATGATACTATGTTGTCACATGTACCTAGGCACAGTGAAATGCTTTGTTTGGCCTACAACCCGGTAAAATCATATAGCAGACCTCACCTCGGCAATACACAAGAGTCGCCACATTTCTGGCATCGACATAGTTGCAAAAAGTTAATCGATCAGTTATACTGCCTGCTTGCAGTGGTGAGACAAAGCCTGCCGCCACACATGACACACGCCAGCACGCGCCCCCCCCCCCCCCCCCCCCCCCCCCCCCCCCCACCAGTTCCCCCCTTCATTTTCGGCAAATTTGTGCAACACTCCAGCTGCAGTCATATCAGGCATTCATAACGAATTAGAAGTCTTTTGTTCAAGTTCACACTTATTGTTTCATGCACCTTGAGGTACAGTGATATTTGAGTTACCATACAGCCTTACAAGTAAAAAAAGAACGCAATACACAATAATTCTTACATAAACTACCACCACAGTGGAATCAACATTCCTCACTGTGATGGAAGGCAATAAAGTTCAGTCATCTTCCTCCGTTGTTCACCCGTGGTGGTCGGGGCATTAAACCCTCAACACTGCCTCTGCTGATGGCCCGATGTTAAAGCCCTCTCATCAGGATGATGGAGACTCCGGCGTCGGGACGGAATGGCAACACTCCGCGGCATGGAGCTCCCGAGTCAGCCTTTTCTTACCGCACTTCACCGTGTTAAAGTCACAAGTCCCGTGGTTGGTGCACTTCCACAGTGATCCTCGGCAAAGGATCGCCAGCTCCGTGATGGTAAGTCCACTCCGCGCTTGTGGCTTGAAGCTCCAGGCCGGTCTCCGGGAAAGGCCGCACCAATCCAGTTGGTAGGCGGCGGGGAGGGGACGGAGACATGACACGGAGAAAGATCACATCTCCGTCGATGCAAGTGACTGAAAACGGTTTCCCCCTATTCCCCCCCTCACCCCCCACGTAAAAACATACCGAGAAACATTAAAACATACATTTTAGATACACTAAAAATAACCAAAAAGTCAAAATAACACCCAGGCTGCTAACGAGGCTGCCATCTTAGCACCACCCCTGACTATGAATGAAAGCAAAGAATCTGAATGCATTTTAAAACCAAATTCTCTTTTAAGATCTCCTTCTTTAATTCCCATGTATCTTCCCCTTTCAAATCATGCAGCCAGTTCAACTCTTCACTCTTCTTATCAGCTGCAAATGATTGAAACTCTTTTCCTCAAAGAGGCAATTTGGAGAATTTTTAAGGCGGAGCTGGACCTGTGATTGATAAACAAGGCTGCAAAGGTTAGTTTAGGCACTTGGGAAAATAGAGTTGTGGTTACCTTGCTTTCTTCTCTGCCATCTTCTAAATTATTTAGACATGTAGGAAACAAGCTCTAACAATTAAGATGTAAGTGTATGTTTTTTAAAGAACAAACATTTAAACCTAGCGTAGATTGGTTATTGCATGTGAGATGCTGCCTGACTCGTTTAGTTATTCCAGCACTGTGTTGCTTTTTGCAAAACGGCATCTGCAGTTCCCTGTTTCGTAAAAGCAAAATACTCACTTACTGAAAGTTAGAATTAATAACCTTATTTTGCATGATATTTATTGTAAATGTATGGCTCAGCGATGCCGTTTTCAGGTCATGTCGAACAAATTAATCAGGGACAAGCTTGTCAGTGGTGTGACAGATCAAAAGCTAAAGACTGAGTTACTGCGGAATGCTGATTTAACCGATGGAACTTCCACCATGTCACAAGCAGCCCCGAATACCCTCAAAGTAACGGGCTCGCCGAAGGAGCGCAAAACAACTAATGGAACGCGCCCACCTGGCCAAGTCGGATGTGTATCTTGACCTCTTAAACCTTAGAAACATCGCTAGAGACGGGGTCCTGGGCTCGCCAGCCCAACGCCTGATGTCCAGAACAATGCGACCTCTGATGCCAATTGCGCAGCAGAAGCTGGTGCCACAGGTGCTGAAGCCAGCCGCGGTCCAGAAACGCATCCAGGAGAAACACAACATCCAGAAACGATCATATGACAAGTCCAGCAAACCGCTGAAACCGCTGCTGCGGGGCCAAGTCGTCCGCTTGCAGACTACTTTGGGACATTCCCGTCTAGGTTGCGTCGTTGGCCCGTCCAAGGAACCCCGCTCCAACATTGTCGACGTCGATGGCGCCCTGTACCGACGGAGCTTCCAGCACTTGCTGTCTGTAAAGGAACCACGTCCGCCACCATCTGATCCCTTTGCTCCACCTTTGATGTTCCAGCCATCTGCTGCTGTGGCCACCACTTCTCCCAGCATGTCCCGTTTCTCTGCCGCGACCAACTGCTCTGTCTAACACAACATCACTACCTCTCCCGCATGCTCTCCCTATCGGACGCCTCAAGTCTCCCCTGCTGCTTTCTCACTTCTGGGTTCAATTCCTCCCTCCCCCAATTACATTTCTGGCATGGAGGGAGAGGGGTTGGTCCGTACGCGTTTGGGTCACATTAGTAGACCGCCTGATAGATACGGCGAGTATGTTTAGATTCGAGTCACATACTGATATGTTTAACTATATTCGCTCTTTACGGGGAAGGATGTAGATTGGTTATTGCATGTGAACCAATCATAGTAGAAATAGCATCTCTAACCCCACCTTACTGTATGCTTTATATTAACACCCACTTCCTACACTAGGCAGTCTTGGAAGCGATGATGATGAACTAGCAACTAACAACCTGCCATACCGCTATATTATGTGTAGTAATTAAAGATGACTTTAAACTCCAGACTGTATAATATGCATATTTACACCTAGCACATTCAAGACCATTCATGTCTGAAGAAGGGTCTCGACCCAAAACATCACCCATTCCTTTTATCCAGAGATGCTGCCTGTCCCGCTGGGTTATTCCAGCATTTTGTGTCTATCTTCAGTTTAAACCAGCATCTGCAGTTCCTTCCTACACATTCATGAGCAGCTTTCTAAAGCTTAGTTCTTCACTGACACTGCAACAGAGGTAGTTCAAGCTATTCAGTGCTGGATTAACTACACATACAGGGAATCATTTACCCGCTATTATTACAATAAAACCGATACCTATAAATTACATGAATTCCAGTCTGGTTTATATTGTACTATTTTCCAGCAGTGGTGATATCTGGGAGGTCCATAAAAACAAGGACTGAGAAGTCTTGCAGTCTGTTTCAATCTACAGCAGCTTTCCTCATTTCCCCAGCAAAACACTGGGATAAATGATACGTTTCAGTTTATTATGCTGTAAATATCACAGGTGCTGATGCAGGCAAGGTATATTATATATTGAGCAAAGGGGCCTCTTTCATTTCCTCTAATTGCATAGAACTCTTCCATTTGTGAGAGGGGCTAGTGGCTGCTTCCGAATGTGTCCTAGACCAGCTGCCATCTCCAGCAATGACATCTAACAGTTTTGTTCCTTGGTGCAAGGGGTCCCTTCATTGGAGGGGCATTTCCATATCCCTTCGACATGGAAGGAGGCCCGTTCAGCCCATCAAGTCTACGGTGGTTCACTGACCATCCCACTACCTCACTCACAGGAATGAGTGGGTTAGCATATGATGAGCATTTGACGTCACTGGGCCTCTACTCACTAGAGTTTAGAAGGTTGAGAGGGGACCTCATTGAAACTTACAGAATAATTATAGGCATAGATAGAGAGGATGTGGAAAGGATGTTTCCACTGGTGGGAGAGTCTAGGATCAGGGGTCATAGCCTCAGAATTAAAGGATGCTCTTTTAGAAAGGAGGTGAGGAGGAACTTCTTTAGTCAGAAAGTAGTTAATCTGTGGAACATTGCCACAGAGGGTTGTGGAGGCCAAGTCAGTGGATATTTTTAATGTAGAGATAGGCAAATTCTTATGTAGACAAAAAGAAACTCAGCGGGTGAGGCAGCATCTATGGAGCGAAGGAATAGGTGACGTTTCGGGTCGAGACCCTTCTTCAGACAAATTCAGACACATTCTTGATTAGAATGGGTGTCGAGGGTTAGGGGGAGAAAGCAGGAAAATGGGATTAGGAGGCAGAGATCAGCCCTGATTGAAAGGCGGAGTAGATTCAATGGGCCGAGTGGCCTAATTCTACTCCTAAAACTTATGAATGTAATGTTCCCTGCCATCCATTCTCCTCCAAACACATCACTTCCCTCCAGACTCTACCCCTTACTGCACACCATGGGCAATTGACAGCGGTCACCTAACCGGGGTGGGGTGGGAAGTGGGTGGGGAAGGGTGGAGGGAGTGGGGGGTTGGGGGGAAACCAGAGCACTTGGAGGAAACCCATGTAGTCACAGGGCAATCTGCATTAGTGCCCAGAGGCCAATCTGAACCTGGGTTGCTGGAATCATGGAACAACTAGCCCACTGTACCGTCCGGGATTGAGAGCTCAGTTCCAGGACGTTCTCCATGAATATGCTTTTAGTCTAAGATTAATTATCTTAGTTCTGACTTAATTTGATGTTGAGGAGAGGTGACATGTTGGTTACATTCAGCTGCTTAAACTAAAGACAGACACAAAATGCTGGAGCAACTCAGCGGGTCAGGCAGCATCTCTGGAGAAAAGGAATACAGTAGGGGATGTTTTGGGTCGAGACCCTTCTTCAGACTGAGAGTCAGGGGAAAGGGGAACAGGAGATACAGGCGGTGCTTAGGAGAAATTACTGGAAGACATGCAAAAAGTAACAAGAATCAAGGAAATGTGCAGCACACACTGGGCCATTGTGGGCTGTGGGATTGGTGACAATGCGCATACAGACAGAGGAAGACTAAGTCTGAAGAATGGTCCCAACCCAAAACAGGGTCTGTCCATTCCCTCCACAGATGCCGCCTGACCTGTTGAATTCCTCCAGCACTGTGTGTTTTGTTCACGGTTCCAGCACCTGCAGTTCCTTGTGTCCCCTGCTGTTAATACTGTCATCTTATTGCGCATTTTGTGCACAGATTACACTTTTACCAGGATTAATTTTGTGCCATTTTCTCGATATAAAAGTACAAAGCCACAGTGATGAAAGCGTGGATGAAATAAGGAAATGAATTCAGATAGTACCCGTCACTTGGTGCCTGTCCTTTCAAGGACACTGGTCGATGCAGTCAGGGAACATGAAGTGGACTTCCTGTCAGCAGTGAGGAGAGCCCTCACCCTCTCACAGACACCACCTCACCCCTGTCACAGGCACTATGCCACCGCTCTGACATACACCAGGGCTACAAAGTGAAGTTGGGCAGTATCATCATGGCAACACAGCACAGCATGGTGGCACAGCGGTAGAGTTGCTGTCTTACAGCACCTGTGACACAGGTTCAATCCTGACCACGGGTGCTTTCTGTACAGAGTTTGTACGTTCTAGGTCTTTATTCTCTGGAGCGCAGAAGGTTAAGGGGGGACTTGATAGAGGTCTTTAAAATGATGAGAGGGATAGACAGAGTTGATGTGGCCAAGCTTTTCCCGTTGAGAATAGGGAAGATTCAAACAAGAGGACATGACTTCAGAATTAAGGGACAGAAGTTTAGGGGTAACATGAGGGGGAACGTCTTTACTCAGAGAGTGGTAGCGGTGTGGAATGAGCTTCCAGTGGAAGTGGTGGAGGCAGGTTGGTTGGTATCATTTAAAAAATAAATTGGATAGGCATATGGGTGAGAAGGGAATGGAGGGTTATGGTATGAGTGCAGGCAGGTGGGACTAAGGGAAAAAAAAGTTGTTCGGCATGGGCTTGTAGGGCCGAGATGGCCTGTTTCCATGCTGTAATTGTTATATGGTTATATGGTTCTACCCGTGGCCTGCGTGGGTTTTCTCCAGATGCTCCGTAAATTGTAATTTGTCCCTTGTGTGTAGGATACTGCTAGTTTACGGGGATTGCTGGTCGGCGCGCAGGGCCTGTTTCCGCGCCGTATCTCTAAACTAAACTAAACTAAACTAAACCTGTCCCTTCCCCGACAGGTTCAATGCCTTCTCTACTGCCTCTGAACAGAAGGTCCATGGAATTACGTCACCCAGCCCAACTCCCCTGGTTTGCCTGCACTCACGGCCACCATTGCAGATGTCACATCAGCTCCATGAGTGTGAACCCGCGGAGGCAACTGGCATATATATTATGTCCAGTCTGAAGAAGGATCCCGACCCAAAACGTCACCTATCCATGTTCTCCAGAGATGTTGCCTGACCCGCTGAGTTGCTCCAGCATTTGTGCCCTTCTGTATACTACCCCCCCCCCCCCCCCCCCCCCCCCCCCCCCCCCCATAATGACAAGCATAATGCACTTATTTATCTATTTATCTAGTTAACCAAATATCCATTTATAACTTAGCTATAATTTAGTTTAATTAATAACCCCATTTGCAACTTTCAAGTTTTTTGCGCTTTTTGTATGGGGCTAAAATTCAGTGCAAATCCCTTCAAAACAGAGGATAAGAAAACTGTAGAACTCACCAGCCAATTACGTTGCCATTTTCCAGTGAGTTCACTCTGCTATTTTTCTTGTTTTTTCATGTTTTATTCACATCACTTCCACTGGAGCAAAGAAATAATCAGCACATTTCCCAATTTCTCCATGTTCCCACCTCAGCAAATTCTGCAGGTTCTAGATCTGTGCAGTCTGCAGTCTTTGCTTGAGCAAAAGCTCTCTCTCGTGTGTTAATACATGCTTACATTCAGGTGATATGAGTCAGCCCTGTAGATAGTAATTACTGGGTAACTAGTTCCAGCTAGCCACCCAATAAAGTGTGCAGTCTAAGGGGGCTGCTCCTCGAGATTTGGCTGCGTTTCAAGCCCACAATTTTGATACTTGGCGCAGAGGAGGCTGGGCCAGTGGTGGGGTGGGGGAATCTCCCTGTCTGTTTGCTCCTGGGCCTGGTCAAGATGGTCATTCATGGGTCTAGGCAGCGGGCAGTCGTGGGTTCTGCCCAAGTCGACTGCCTGCCCCTTCTCCGGGCTTAGGTGCGCATGTCCCTGGAGAGGGAGCACGCAATGTCCACGGGGACTCTGGAGATCTTCCATGAATGTTGGTCACTGCGAGGGGTCGAGTGTATTGTGGATCAGGATGACAACATTGTATTTTGATAACTGTGTAACCAGTCTGAAGAAGGGTCTCGACCCTGAAACGTCACCCATGCCTTCTCTCCAGAGATGCTGCCTGTCCCGCTGAGTTACTCCAGGTTTTTGTGTCTATCTTCGTAATTTGATAACTGTTTGATTATTGTTTGCAAATTGCCAGTGGCAGTCTTGACCTTTTCTCTGTATTTGTGATTAATTGAATAAAATTGAATTTATTCCTTGTTAATGAATTTTAAAAAATGTGCAACAAACACTGTGAAGTGAACCACAAATTAAAGTTAAGTTGAGACACAAAACTTAACCAAACCTCATAAAGGAATCAACCTTAACCAATTTTATGAGCCCCAGCCTCCCGAGTGACGACCTTACTCACCACTCTCTCTCCTGAGTTATATACTTTGTACTTGAACCAAATCTACAGCACTTAACCTAAAGAACCCGACTGCTTCCCGGAACAGAGTAAGTAAGGAGCTTTCTCAGTCTCTGATCCGCTGCAACGTTCGAAGCTCGGACTCAAACTCGTCAACTCAATCCAGAATCCCTTGAGCTGCCAATGGAAGATACTGTGATCTGTTCAATGAGATTCTGTACTACTTGTCATGTCTAAAGTTACCTGTGTTAAAATAGGCTGCCGCTTTCTTCACTAAAATCCACATTGGTTAAATCATGAGTAGGTCAAATGTAGTAATGCCAATTTGTGATTATTCCCTTTGTGCATTGACCCGCTAAACTGTTTCGGAGGCACGTGTTTTTGTTTGGAAAGTACTTTGAAAGGTTCCATTATGTTTTTATTTTTGTCGACAAAATAGCAAAGATTGGCCTTGGGCGTTTGTGCAGGATGAGCCCAGCCAGAAGCTGAATTATTCTGTGCCATCATGTAATATTTATATGATGCTGGGAATTCAAGCATTGGTGGCAATGGGCACTGCAAATAAATACGGTGCTTGCAAATGGGAAATTAGTTTATTATTACCTGCAGGAAGAAGTCAATTTGACTGCATTATATAAAATAAACATGAATTAATTGCCCAAGAATGCATGATCATGTGAATTTTGTGGAGAATCTAAGCTATTGTCTTCAGCCTGCATAGTTAGACAGTGAGGCTATAGTGCTGCAGGGTATTGCACCGAGAAGTTCCATGCAACCTGTTTTTATCCCGATTCACAGACTCACCAGCCACCTGCCACTTTTGCGGGCTGGAAGAGTCTGTGTTCCACGTACACATGAAGGGCGTGAGGTTACAGCCCCTGTTCCAATATCTAAAGGGGCTGCTCCTTGTCTTCTGGCTACATTTCACACCCACTAGCAATGTTACAAAATTTTGAGATTTAAAAAATCAAGTCTTTAATTTATCCCATCAGATAAAGCATAAAAATAAGTTTAATTTGACACCTAATTCACTTTCATATCTTCAGTATTATAAAAGTTATGGCCATTTTCATACGCGGAAATTGGCATCTTGTTCCCTATTGCTTTTTCATTGACATAACACAAAAGCTGTGATCGAGAACATTTAAAAGCCCATAACTTTCTTAAAATTTAAGAGAACTGAAAGAAATGTTCATTCATTATAGATTGAAGCATTCTGAAACAAATATGGAACAATCTTACTTAGATGACTTGAAATTAAAGCATATAATTAGATAGTTACCTAATTGTAGCTAATTACAAAATTCAATTACTAGATCTAAACATCTATCCATTTCTTAAGAATAGTTTAACATTTTTAAATAGCCTAAGTGTCCAAATAACATTCACACAAGAATTCACAATATAACATCATTTTTAAATCTCATTAATGTTTAATACCTGTAAATTAATGGCCATTTAAATCAACTTGCCTGTGGGATTTTCTGGAACGCGACCATTTGGAACGTTGAGGCTGCAGTGATTTTAGTCCCCATGTCGGCAGCAAATACACTGCCGGTTCTTCGGGGGAAAAAAAACACAGTTTCGCTGCTGAAGGTAAGTATTGTAACATACCTACATCCGCCATCCTCATCTTTGGACACCCTGTGCATAGGGGAGAGGGTAGGGCTGAAGATGTCCTGGTTGGGTTGCTCCTAGGCCTGGCCAAGCTGGCCATCCGCGAGTCACGGCGCCAGACGGAAGAGGGCTCTGCCTGTGTCAGCAGCCTGCCCCTTTACCAGGGCTATCTGGCTCTTCTGAAGTTTCCAAAATTCCATTGAAAAATCTGCAGCCAAAAGAATTAGCCAGAATAGTAAATGAGTTGTGCTTAACTCGCATATAAATTTATTGCACCAAAGTAACTATATTAATTGCTTATGTTGAAAAAAATCAAAGCTTGCCGATGCTTAAGACTCAAGGGTAATGCTAATGTTCCTAATTAATTTCCACTGCATAAAGATGATGTCCTGGAATGCTTTGCCTCCCATCAGTGTCTGTGTTATTGGCTCCAGTCTGAGAGCAGCCACACTCACTGTTGGCGGGCAATCAGAGCCACATGCCGCACTGTAGGTTACTGACCCAATGTTTACTATCAAAGTTCCATTTTATATTATTTGTTTAGGGTGGCCCACAGGGGACTGGAGTGAAGCCGTCTTTCTAGTTCCACTCTTTGCATTCGTTCCTGTCATTTGCAATGGGCCATTATGAACTTGACTGGTCCTGAGGTCATCTATTGATTTATTGATCTTTCCATTTGAAGAAGGGCTCCAACCCAAAATGTCACCTATTCCTTCTCTCTAGAGATGCTTCCAGACCAGCTAAGTTACTCCAGTGTTTTGTGTCCATCTTTGGTATAAACCAGCATCTGCAGTCCCTTCCTACACATTATTTGTTTACATATTTACTCATATTTCCTTTCATGAATTGACAGGAATAGTATTTAATTACTCTGAGATTGCAGGCTATCCATTGCTAGTTACATTAGTACAAAGAAGTGCAGCATGAATGACATTAAAAGAGCAACAAGGTTAGGTTATCCAAAGGTTACTAAATATCAGGGAGAGGTGCACTCCACTTCTCGGAGAAGTAGAGATCATTTATACGTGAACTTTGACATCAAACTTCATGAAAGTATCTGAAGTAGAATTCACAATCATTTCAGCTCTGGTGAAAATTCAATTCATTTGAAACATACAGCATAGAACCAGGCCCTTTCGGCCCAAGTCTATCAATCATCCGTTCAAATTAGTTCTACATTATGCCACTTTCCCATCCACTCCCGAGAGACTAGGGGCAATTTGCAGAGACCAATTAACCCACAAACCCACACATCGTAAGGGATGTGGGAGGAAACCGAAGCACCTGGAGGAAACCCACACAGTCACAAGGATTAACGTGCAAACTCTACACAGATAGCACCCGAGGTCAGGATTGAACCCAGGTCTCTGGTGCTGTGAGGCAGTGGCTCTACCAGCTTACCAAGACCTTGTCCATATATACACATATGCATTTGTAGAATCCATCAATGGCGACTTTCTGACAATTGACAATTGATTTTAAAACATTCAGCAGCCTTGTGTATAACTGAGTAAAAGAGAGAGGCAAACAGAGGGCTGTGGGGCAGGGGGGAGGCACGGAAGCCCTTGAGCAACAGAGCCTCATTAGAAACAAGGAACGGCAAATTATAGTTTACACGTAAAAGACACAAAGTGTTGGAGTAATTTAACGGGTCAGGCAGCATCTCTGAAGTCCATGGACAGATGACGTTTCGGAACACTTCTTCATACTGATTGTCTAAAGACTGCAATCAGCCTGCAGAAGGGTCCCGACCTGAAACATCACCTATCCATGTTCTCCAGAAATGCTGCCGACCCACTGAGTTACTCCAACACTTTGTAACATTTTTAGCGAGCCTATTAGAAATAGCTGGGATCATATTAAAATGTCTGGTGCCATCCAATCAATGACAATACCTGTGAAGGGATTGGACAGTCCAGTTACATTCTAGATATTTTAATTCAGATGAAACAATATTTGTGCTGTTAAGTAACGATGGCAACTTCGTTTACAGTCATTGCTAATGTCGGGTTACTGACGAGAAGCGCTCCGGGCAGCTAGACTGGGTGAATTCAAACCAGGGTCAATATCTAAACATACAACTTAAAGCTTTCACAATGTTCGATTTGTATTTATTAATATAGTTCATCCAACATAAGCCAAACCAATGCTCAAGAGCATGGACTTTCTGGATCTGCTTTGCTAATTTAAGATGCTCACTGAACTGACCTTTCCCCCAGATCAAGGTAGTCACTGATGCAAGTTTCAAATGAATGAATTTCAGAAACCTGAGGATAAACTGGTCTGACTGAAGTTAGCACTATCAATCAGAAATTAATATCTAGACAAATGGCTCTGATGCCAAATTAATTTTCAGCTCAATTAATCAGACCGCACTAAGATATGACCCTTAAAAAAAATTAAATTGTTCTTAAAAACAAATTTAATATGCATTGTAAAGTATGGCCCATGTTCATTGCCTCACAGCAGATTTTACATTCAAAACTATACAAACAGGTTTGTGCAGAAACTTGAGAAGAATTTGAAAAACAATCACTTAAGAACTAATCCAACATTGGGTGCAATTTATACCTAGACTGCAAAATGAAACTCCTCTCAAAGTAAAGTAATGCTTCTGATCAGTTCTGAGAAAGGGCTGCATTCTCTGCAGGATAAGTGTTTTCAGCTGAGGTTTCAGATCCAAAGTTGTTTGGCTGGATTTAAAGAGCCTGTAGCATATTTCCGAAGAGAGTGGGAATTCTTCTCAGGCAAGGGCTAATTTTTCTTCCTCAAACAACAAAAAGATTGGGAGGCCATTTAAAAAGCTTTGCGTATGAGGGATTTTAATCACAGGAAAGTTGTGTTCTTGCACGTTGAACGTTCATGGCATTGGCATAGGCTTATTATTACAGTCACGCATACTGAGGTACAGTGAAAAACATTGCATGCTATCAAGGCAAATTGTACCATATATGACTATGTCTGGTAATGCAAACGAGAAAATAACCCGAGTGCAGCATTATGTGCTAATGTTTATAGAAACAGTTCAGATAATAAAATGACGAGTTGATTGTAAGATCGGGGATACATCCTTATGCCCCTGTCCCACTTAGGAAACCTGAACGGAAACCTCTGGAGACTTTGAGCCCCACCCAAGGTTTCCGTGCGGTTCCCGGAGGTTGCAGGCGGTTGCCGGAGGTTGCAGGTAGTGGAAGCAGGTAGGGAGACTGACAAAAACCTCCAGGAACCGCACGGAAACCTTGGGTGGGGTGCAAAGTCTCTAGAGGTTTCTGTTCAGGTTTCCTAAGTGGGGTAGGGGCATTAGCCTCCGAAATTTCCGTTCATGAGTCTGATAAAAGCGGAGAGGAAACTGTTATTTTGAACATACTCACATACTATGTGCTGACAGGGGCTGGGGTCTTCACACCTAACCAACTAAGTCATAAGATCTCAGTCAACGTGATCGTAATCCCAACTCCGATTCTGTCCACAAACAGTGACCTTCACCCCCTTGCTGAACAAAAATCTATTCAATTCTGCCTCAGAAAATATTGCTACTGCCCCCTTGAGCATTTCTCCTCAACGTTCCCTTTGTACTTGGCCACTTACTTTTTAAATGTGACCGCTGGTTCTGGATTCTTCCCTCAAGAGAAAACATCCTTTCCCATACCCGCCCTGCCAAAGTCCTCAGTTTCAATCAAATTCCCCTCTCACTCTACCAAACTGCAAGAGATAAGGTGTCCAACATATCCAATCTTTACTCATGGCAACCATTTGATTCCCAACTATCAGTCGAGTAAACCTTCTGTGAAGTTCCTCCAGCATTTTAACATCCTTCCTTAGAGAAGGGAACCAGTACTGTACACAGTACTCCCGCTGTTTTCTCACCATCGTCCTACATAACATCCCTCCATTCTCTTTACAATCGATGATAGTGTTCTGTTATCTCTCCCAATCACTTGCGGCACTTGTGTAATGAACTTTCGCAAATCATCCACAGAGACTCAGAGCTCATCTTTTAACTAATGATTTTTAGAAAGTAAAGGGCCTGCAGAAGGGTCTCAACCCTAAACGTCACCCATTTATTTTCTCTAGATATGCTGACTGTCCTGCTGAGTTACTCCAACATTTTGTGTCCATCTTCGGTGTAAACCAGCATCTGCAGTTCCTTCCTACACATGTTTTTTTTTAAATGCTTCCTGTCATTCCTTCAACTCGAGCCTCTTGACCCTCCTCCTGAGGTTTTATTATTCCATCACTTTCTCGGTCCCTGACCCTAGAATTCCCTCTTTAAAACATCTCTCTCTCACTTTTCTCCCACCCTCCTCATTTCTTTGCAAAGCCATCCTCAAATCTCTGTGGCTGCTTGTCTAATTCTGCTTAATAGCATCAGGGTGGCCTGGGATATTTTAACTGATAACATTACCTTATGAATGCAAGGTGCTATTGTTGATTGTGGTATATTTCAAACCTATGTACATTAAACAAAACAAAACCAGATCAATATTTAGCCAAGGCTGCCCTTTGGAAACAGTACTTTTCACAATATCAAACACTTTGCGTATGTAACCAAATCCATGAATCGATCAGGATATGCGGCGTTTCACACACAAGACTATTCCGCCACATATTTGCCTGTGTGCTCTCAAGCTGCTTTGTGACCAGGCACTTTGTTTTTGTGTATTTTAAGTCCTTCTATAACACATTATTGATAGGCAAGTAAGAGCAAGCAGCACCAGGAAAGCCACATTCCTCCTATGCCCTTTACAAATTATCTTTCAATTATTATTCGTTTTCCCAATTATATGGATCTCACGTGCACAACATGTTACTTTAGTTTAGCTTAGAGATACAACGTGGAAACAGGCCCACCGAGTCCGCTGATCAACAAAACTAGTTCGTTCTACAGACGAAGGACAGTATACAGAGGCCAATTAATCTGCAAACCTGCACATCTCTGGAATATGGGAGGAAACTGGTGCACCCGGAGAATGCATAAACTCCATCCAGACAGCACGCGTAGTCAGGATTGAACTCGGATCTCTGGCGCTGTAAGGCAGCAACTCCATCACTGTGCCACTGTGCCGCCATATGTTTGAATGTACCCGGACATGTATATCTTTGGGATGTGGGAGGAAACCGGAGCACCCAGAGAAAACCCAAGCAGTCACAGGGAGAACGTCCAAACTCCGTACAGACAGCACCCATAGTCAGGATTGAACCCGGGTCTCTGGCGCTGTAAGGCATCAACTCTACTGCTGCACCACCGCTGCCACCCGAATGTCCCGGAGCTGCAACATCATGGGCCCCAACAAAGGCTCTCCCTGTCCTCTCCGGGTGGCCACACACCTATCTCTCCGCTGCCATCAGGTAGAAAGTACTGGAGCCAGAAATCTGCAACATCCAGGTTCAGGAACAGCTTCTTCCCCATCAGACTATTAAACACAACTTCAAACAAACTCTGAACGACAACAGCATATTGCACTTTCTCTGTTTATTTATATGTGTATATAAATATTCTATAGTATATGGACACACTGATCTGATCTGTATTTATGTCTACAATATTCTGTTGTGCTGCCGCAAGTAAGAATTTTACTTCGGAGTCACGTGAGGGACTTCGTGAAGAACCCCGCCAGGATGCATGCGTGTCATTATCGCCTCACGCTATGCAACGAGTCAGCACGGGAGAGGACGTCTCCCTCAAGCGGCAGTTTTTAAAAGCCGACAACAGCAGGTAAGGGACTCTGCGTATTTCGACTTATTTTTAGGTGAAAGATGGACAGAGTAACGAGGAGAAAGGCTGCAAAGAAGCTGGAGGGGGAGAATTGCGGACAGCCAGCAGGAACAGCAGCAGCCGACGGCACGGGAATCTTCTGAATTGGAGTCAGCTGTGCCCGACTTCGCTCCCGCTACGGCGAAATCCACTTCTCGGCCGGGATGGAAAGCGAAGAGAAAGACCCCACGAATGCCGGACTCAGATGAGTCGGACTTTGAGGAGCCGCGAGCGGCCAGTGCCCGTGAGCACCGGGGCCGGTTCGAGCGGACGGGGCAGTACGAGCAGCCGGGAGCGGCTAGTGCCCGAGAGCACTGGAGCCGGTCTGACCGGCTGCATGACGAGGAGCAGCCGCGAGCGGCCAGTGCCCGTGAGCATGGGGGCAGGTTAGAGCGGTTGCTACTGGAGATCCTCCAAAGTGGCAGACTCCGGGAGAGGGAGGCTAGCCACAGTGGGCACCCAATAAGCCCCACAGCGGTACCCCTAGTGGGGCTGCAAAGTGTCTCCTCCTCGTCAGAGGAGAACACGGAGGATCTGTTCTGGGTAGACTCTGAACGGGTCACAGAACCACATACCCCCAGTAGTCCTGGGATGAAAGAAGGCATGCTGGATATGGTGAACCAATTCTTCCAGCCAGACCTAACCGGGGAAGACCTGGAGCCCAAAATTGCAGCCAGTGTGGACTATTTGTCTAGCAACAAACTACAGACACAGGCTATGTCTGACGTCATTGCACGGCATTTACCCCCAGGTAACTGCAAGGCATTGCAAGTGCCTAGTGTTAACCAGTGTATCTGGAGACATATGGGGACAGGTATCCGCAATACTGATCTCAAAATCCAAAACGTGCTCAAGGTATTGATGGCGGTTGATCACAGCATTTGCCCGAACCTTAAAAGAATCAGACATGAACCAAGACCACAAGGATGCACTGGCTCTACTGTGCAATTCACAGTACGAACTCAATTATATTCGGAAAAGTGCTTGGCAAACCAGGCACCTCAAAACAACCAATGCTATTGTTTGGAGGGGACTTGCCGAAACAAGTCAAACAACTCGATGAAGAGTCTAAAGCACTAGGGCTTATAAAAGCAGCCACCAAGACATACTTTGGGAAGAGATACCAACCCTACGGACCTCCCAGAAGGGCAACATATAGCGCAGGTAGTGCTAAAACCAGGAGCACCCAACAGCGGTCTTTTTTAGGGCATGGCCCAGGACGACCGCCCGGGAGAAAACGCCAGCCTCCAACCCAACAGACCCAAACAACAACGCCTCAACATCCTCCGAGAACAACAAGGAAGTAACTCAACCACCACTGGTAACCATGGAGGTAGGTGGGTCTGGTTCCTCGAAAATGAATAGGAGCACTAAAGTTGGGGGAAGGTTACGGTATTATTTGCATGCATGGAATGAAATAACTCTAGACACTCACATTCTAAGCAGTATCCAGGGTTATACAATAGAGTTCATACTAAAACATAACCCTCCGGTACAACATGCACCGAACCAAACGTTCGTGCTTACAGGCACAGAAACATCTAAAGCACATACTGAACTACAACGACTACATAAAAAAGGAGTAATTGAACACACCAAACACGAACCACAGGAATTTGTGTCCAATATTTTCATAAAAAACAAGAAGGATGGTGGTTGCCGCATCATCATCGATTTGACTACATTAAACACATTTGTACAATATATTCATTTCAAAATGGAAACCTTTGTTACTGCCAAGGAATTAGTTTCAGCAGGCTACTATATGGCAAGCATAGATTTAAAAGATGCTTACTATACAGTACCCACCAGAGGTGACCACAGATGTTATTTGAAATTTAATTGGATGGGACAGCTCTGACAATACAGGGCATTACCAAAAGGGTTAACTTCAGCGCCCAGGTTATTTACAAAAATTTTGAAACCAGCATTGGCATTACTGCGAAAACAAAAACATATGGTAATGGCATATTTGGATGATATATTTATTGTTGGGAAAACATTGGAATTAGCTAAAGAAGCAGTAACAGTCACGCAACAGCTGTTCGAACACCTGGGTTTCATTATACATCCAATTAAATCCCAATTAACGCCTTCAACGCAAATGGATAACCTAGGGTTCACCATTAATTCGATTCACATGTCAGTGACTTTGCCAATAGAAAAAGCTACAGCCCCACAAGAGGCTTGCAGCAAAATCATTGACATCACCAAACCCTCCATTAGACTGGTAGCCAGGATAATTGGGAAAATAGTGGCTGCATTACCAGCCACACAATTTGGATCCTTACATTATCGAAATTTACAGAGCTAAAATTAGAGCACTCAAAATTAATAGGGGCCATTTTGACAGGCCAATGGAACTACTTACAGAAGCCATTATAGAATTAAAATGGTGGATATACAATATCAAGGATTGTTCCAACCCACTAATCATTAGCAACCCGTCTATGGCGCTACAAACTGACGCAAGTGCACTGGGTTGGGGAGCGCCAATTCCATCTCCAGCTGTGGAGGGAGATGGAATGCACAGGAAGCATCATTATTAGAAACACAGGTATAAATTACCTGGAAATGTTAAGTGCATTCCATGGCCTTAAGTCGTATTGTTTGGGATTAAATCACCAGCATGTTAGACTACAAATAGACAACACCACCGTGGTAGCATATATCAACCATATGGGTGGAAACAAATCGACATCTTGTGACAATCTGGCCAAAACAATTTGGGAATGGTGCATCCAGAGGAATATTTGGATATCAGCTACCTATTTACCAGGTAAACTAAATTTAGTGGCAGACACCAGGTCACGCAAATTCAAAGAAAACACTGAATGGATGTTGGATAAAAACGTATTTGCTGAAATTACAGCACGATATGGAACACCGGGTATCGATCTTTTCACATCCAGGCTAAACCACCAGGTACCAAGTTATGTTTCATGGGAACCAGACTCTGGGGCAGCAGCTACAGATGCATTTTCGCTGCATTGGGGGAAATTGTTCTTTTATGCATTCCCTCCTTTCTGCCTCATCAGTCGGATACTGAGGAAAATCCAACAGAACTCTGCATCTGGGATTCTCATAGTACCCGATTGGCCTACTCAACCATGGTTCCCAGTAATACTAGACATGGCACTAGAACCATGCATCACGGTTCAACATGGACCTAAATTGCTGGTAAATCCAGTAACACAGGAAAGTCACCCCTGTCATAAATATACTAACTTGTTAATTTGTAGAGTTTGAAGGCGCCTCTACAACACATGGGACTGATGGGCCGAACAATGGACATGATTGCATCGGCCCACAGACAGTCCACCAAAAAACAGTACTTGGTGCACTTGGGGAAGTACTATCACAACAATAACCTCAACCCCAGATCCAACCATATTCCGTCTGTTCTGGAATTTTTGGCCAGTCTACATTTCGATGAGGGACTCCGCTACAGTGCTATCAACTGTGCCAGAAGTGCTCTGTCCAATTACTTGTGGCAAAGAACAGAGCGACATTCTGTAGGGACTCACCCCCTGGTGACCAAACTTATGAGGGGTTTTTTCAACACCAATCCCCCTAAAACCAGGTACACCCATATTTGGGATGTGAGTGTAGTTTTGACCATGTTAAGAAACTGGTCTCCACCTACAACTCTGTCCCTACAGAAACTCACTATGAAGATGGTCATGCTGATGGCGTTGGTCACGGCACAAAGGGTCCAGTCGCTACAAAAACTAAGGCTGGACAACTTGACCATTTCATCAGGCAACATGATTTTCATTATACATGACTTGATTAAACAGAACAGACCAGGAACAGCAGGGCAGAGAATAGAATTCAGGGCCTACCCGACGGATGACCGCCTCTGTGTAATAAATCATTTACAACTATACATAGAAAAAACCAGGATCATCAGAGGGAAAGAAATGGCACTGTTAATCAGCCACAAACAGCCACATAACAAAGTGACTACTCAGACCATCTCTCGATGGCTGAAACAGGTTTTAATGAAGGCAGGAGTGGACACTAATATTTTTAAATCTCACTCCACCAGGGCTGCAGCTACATCGGCAGCAAAACGTTTGGATGTTCCTATGGACCAAATCCTCGGGACAGCAGGATGGTCAACGGAAAGGACGTTCCAACAATTTTATCATAAACCGGTCATAGAACCTGGAAAATTTGCAGATACAATTTTAAGTTCTGTAATATGATTTACCCACAAATAGGGGTTATGATTTGAATTTTAATAAATTTCGTTAAATCAAGATCTTATTGTTATCTATGATGTTAACATTATTCTCCCCACAATCAAGGCAGTAGTGAAGCATGGACTCGTTCCACGGCATGGAATCACAGGGCTTTAAAATCTTCACGAAGTCCCTCACGTGACTCCGAAGTAAAATAGTAAGATTAAACGAGAACTTACCAGTTTGAAGTTTGATCTTTATTTTATGAGGAGGAACGTTGAGGGAATACGTGCCCTCCGCTCCCACCCTTGATCATAGTCTGAACTGGTATCTGTTGTCTAATCTTACTATGTTTAGTCATTATAGTTATCTGTGATTCCACACCGCTGCTTTGAAGAATGACACGCATGCGTCCTGGGGCGGGGTTCTTCACGTATTCCCTCAACGTTCCTCCTCATAAAATAAAGATCAAACTTCAAACTGGTAAGTTCTCGTTTAATCTTACTATTTCATTGTCCTATCTGGGACACATGACAATAAACTCCCTTGACTTAGTTGAACGGAGTTCAGACAAAACGTGGCCAGACCCAGGTCCAGAACAGTAGCAAGAAAACAAAAGATTCTAACCTGACGTTCAGATGCTCACTCTGTCAAGTGTCCTTCACAATTGAATCATACAGTTCCCTGTCAATTTATCCAATGTATTATTTCATTAGCCCACCATTTGCTGATTATGTAATCAGATTACTTGACCATTTGCACTGGGAATTGGTATTTGACACAAAGTAGTTCCGAGCTATTAGAGGTTACTCTGCTCGCCAAATGGCTTCTGACAACATTTGTTGTCAGATATGTTACAAAACCTACCTGAATCATGTCTGAGAATCTGCCCCACCCTGTGTGTGCGATTTTGGTGCTGTTTAGAGGGGGTGGGTTTAAAACGCGATTTTTACTAGGCTGTTGCAATCGAAAATGTTCAGCCTAGTAAATCATTAACGAAAAATCGCTGAAAGACCCCGTCGCAAAAGGTATTATTAGTTTTTATTGCCTTGTATAATAGTTATAGTAGTTTAAAAATCACTCTCTAAACCCGCGGCCTCTCGCAGCCCCAGAGTTTTATAAAGCAAACAATTAAAGGTACGTACCTTATTTTTACATTAAAAGGGGCTTGTTAAGAACCCTGTATATAAAGTTTTCTATAGCGAGTAGCTCATTTTGGGCTCTTTATATCCCGCAGTATTTTTCTGGGCATTTGAGGGCAATGCCCTCTACCGCAATGTGAACGTTCTAAACCAGCGCGTTCACAGGATCCCACTAGAAAGCTGATTTAAATTTGACTTCAATTTACAGCAATTGAACACTAAATTCCTTCCATTTGGCCTATAAATTAATGTAAATGAGATTTTAAAATCATGTTTTATTGTGAATTATTTATGAATATTATTTGGACACTTGGGCTATTTAAAAACGTTAATCATTTATTAAGAAATGGATAGATGTTTAGATCTAGTAATTGAAGTTTGAAATTTGCTACACTTGGGTAACTAACTAATTATATGCTTTAATTTCAGGTCATCCAAGTCAGATTATTTTATGTTTGTTTCAGAATGGTTCAATCTACGATAACTGAAAATTTAATTCAGTTCTCTTAATTTTTAAGAAGGTTATGGCATTTTGACTGTCCATGATCACAGCTTTTTTGTTATGTCCATAGAAAATCAATAGGGAACAAGATGCTAATTTCCGAGTATGAAAATGGCCATAACTTTTTAAATACTTGAGATATGAAAGTGAATTAGGTGTCAAATTAAACTTCTTTTTATGCTTTATCTGATGGGATAAATTATAGACTTGATTTTTTAAATCTCAAAATTTTGTAACATTGCTACAACATGTCCATTTTGAGTCAAGGAGCTCAAGTGTCTGTAACAAAACCCAAAGGATCAATGTCAAGTTTGACTGTATGTGGCATTCTGCTGGCAGGGATATCTAATACAATTTATTTGGATGTGTAGTGCATACGGGCAGGTTTTTATTTAAAAGTGATGGAAACCAATTAAATATAGGTCTGAAGATAGGTCTGAAGAGGGTCTTGACCCAAAACGTTCCTTTTCTCTAGAAATGCTGCTTGACCCGCTGAGTTACTCCAACATTTTGTGTCTATCTTAAATATAGATCTAATTAGCAAGCTGCCACTGTATCATTGAGCATTTGTAATTTTTTATGCAAAGTGCCTTGTTCTGGCACTTTGTCCCTGGAACTGGTGCGTGACAATGCTGAGGACTATATTTTGCACTGTATCTTCCTCATTGCTCTATCTATTGTACTTGTTTGGCTCCTTTGTATTTATGTGTGGTATATCTGATCTGATCTGATTGGATAGCATGCAAAACAATGCTTTTCATTGCGCCATGGTACACGTGACAATAATAGACCAAAACCTAAACCTAGGCTTTCCTTGCAACACATGCCACCTTCCATACAATGTTCTAATCTTCTCATGCTTCAGAACTCATGCTTAAAATTGACTTTATCAAGTTAAATGTTTTATACTTGTTGCAGAATGAGCAGCAGAACAACAGGCATCTGAGGCCAACCTGGTTCCACCAGGTGATTCTTAGCATTCAGCAGCAGATACTTGATCATTGGAAGAACATTTTGTAACTGCAAGGAAGATTTAAAGTGTCAACTTCCTATAATTCAATAATCGTCACTCATGCAGTATCTTCCCATCACTCGCGACGTTGCCTTCATGTTAATCTGGTTTAGTTTAGTTTCGAAACTCCTGTAGATCCCTTTCATGGTGGGGAAGCTAGTATCCGTGACAGACCGAGCAGTGTTCACCACGTCTTGCAGTTTTCTTGGTTCCAGGGAAGGCTTCCTTTATGATTGCATCAATGTGCTCGGTCCAGGACAGAATCTGCACACCCACAAATTTGAAGCATTTGACTCCACCATCATCCCGTCGATGAACGGAGAGGTCTGCTGATCCTCATCCTTCCATTTTTCAAGAGAAAGATCAATTTAGAGCTCTTAGGGCTAAAGGAATCAATGGATATTGTGAAAAAGCAGGAATGGGGTACTGATTGTGGATAATCAGCCATGATCATATTAGAAACATAGAAACGTATAAAAATAGGTGCTCGAGTAGGCCATTCGGCCATTAGAGCCAGCACCGCCATTCAATATGATCATGGCTGATAATCTAAATTCAGTACCCCGTTCCTGTTTTTTCCCCATATCCCTTGATTCCTTTAGCCCTAAGAGCTAAATCTCTCGCTTGAAAAATATTGAATGGTGGTGTTGGTACGAGGGACTGAATGGCCTGCTCCTGCACCTATTTTTCTATGTTTCTATGTTTCCTCTTCAAAAGTCCACAATCAGGTCCTTGGTTTTACTGACTGACATTGGGAGCAAGGTTATTATTCTGGCACCAATTTTTTTTTTTTTTTTTTTTTTTTTGAAAATATTTTTTATTGGAGATAGGTACATAACCTATTACATCATTACTGTCTTACATTTTTAAATTGATAATATTGTCAGTTATTATTACATTGTCTCCAATACTTTTTGCCTTTTTCTTCATTTTTTTTAAACTAGATAGAACTAAAGAGATAGATGAAGTAAAGGAAGAAAAGAAAGGAAAGAAAAAAAAAAAAAAAAAAAAAAAAGGGGGGGGAAAGAGATAGTTAAAGAAGAATGGAAAAATTTATTAAAATAAAAAACATCGTTCGAGATATGTTCGTACATTTCAGAGTGTAGCATTTCATCCAATCTTTAGCCCGAGTGCTAGTCAGGTTCCTGTGCTGAACTATTCTGACCCTTTAAGTAATCAATAAAAGGAGACCATGTTCCAACGAATAATTCCTGTTTGTCCAACAGGGAAAATCTGATTCTTTCCACGTTTAAGGTCTCCGTCATTTCTATAATCCACATTTTGATTGTGGGGGCCGTAGGGCCTTTCCAAAATTTTAGAATTAATTTTTTTCCTGTTATTAAACTATAATCAATAAAGTTTCTTTGTGTTATTCTAAATGTTTGATTTAATTCTAATATTCCGAGTATTATTAATTTTGGATCTGGTTCCAATTGTGTGTTGGTTACTTTAGATATTATACTAAAAATATTTACCCAGAATTTTTTAATTTTTGTACAGTTTGCAAACATATGCGATAATGTAGCTTCTAAATGTTGACATTTATCACATATAGGTGAAATATGTTGAAAAATTTTATGTAGTTTTGTTTTTGAATAATGTAACCTATGTATTACTTTAAATTGTATTAGAGAATGTCTGGCGTTTAGTGAACACTGATGTATGTGTTGTAAACTTTCTTCCCAAGTGTCTTTCGTTATTACTTGATTTAATTCTTTTTCCCATGTTTGTCTGTGTAAGTCCGTCGAAGGAATGTCACTGTCTAATAAGATATTATATATATAAGATATTAATTTTTCTGTATTAGGATGTTTGTTCCAACATTCATCAAGAATTTCTGAGTTTCTAATTCGAAAATTTTGAGAGTTCGATTTTACATAATCTCTAAGTTGAAGATTCTGGCACCAATTTTTCCCCTCTACCCTCAAGCTCTCTGTGCCGAACAACTGACACCGGTCTACATGGACATTTTCAACCAGTCCCTGCGAACCTGCACTGTCGCTGCCTGCTTCAAAGTCTCCACTATTGTCTCTGTACCCAAAAAGACAAGGATTACAGGTCTTAATGACGACAGGCCTGTTGCACTGACCTCTGTAATCATGAAGACCCTTGAAAGGCTTGCGCTGGCCCAGCTGAAAAATATCACAAACCCCCTGCTGGACCCTCTGCAGTTTGCATACCGGGCCAATAGATCAGTGGATGAAGCAGTCAACCTAGGCCTGCACTTCATCCTCCGGCACCTAGACCGCCAGGGCACGTATGCAAGGATTTTGTTTGTGGATTTTAGCTCTGCATTCAAGACCACCGTGCCAGAGCTACTACACTCCAAACTCACCCAGTTGACTGTGCCTGAATCCCTCTGTCAGTGGATCACCAACTACCTGCTAGACAGGAAGCAGCATGTGAGGCTGGGAAAGTGCATCTCAGACCTGCAGAACCGCAGCATAAGAGCACCGCAAGGCTGCGTACTCTCCCCTCTCCTCTACTCTCTCTACACCAACGACTGCACCTCCACAGACTCCTCTGTCAAGCTTCTCAAGTTTGCGGACAACACAACCCTGATTGGACTGATCCAGGATGGGGAGGAATCTGCCTACAGACAGGAAGTGGCACAGCTGGCGTCCTGGTGCCTTCGTAACAACCAGGAACTCAATGCTCTTAAGACAGTGGGATTGATTGTAGACTTTAGGATAGCTCCCCTCCCTTCCCCCGACTCAACATCAACAACACCACAGTCACATCTGTGGAGTCTTTTAAGTTCCTTGGAACCATCATCTCCAAGGACCTTAAATGGGGGACCACCATCAACTCCACAGTCAAAAAGGCCCAACAGAGGATGTACTTCCTACGGCAGCTGAGGAAACACAATCTGCCACCTTGGAGTGGACTAGAAAATCACACAAAAAAAAAAAATGCAGAGGGGTTTTGAAAATACCCTTTCTCACAGGAACATCAGAAATTTTTGGTACAAGGTATTGCAGAAAAAAATAAAACATTCTTTCAGAAAGGTATTAGTCATTTGCCTGAACAAGAGGCATGTTTTTGGGACATGAGGAGTCTGTAGTAAGTGTGTTTGAGTCAGCTGAGGTGTCAGTTCTGACGTGATAGGACAAATTGGCTGGACAAGTGGGTCACTGCATTGGGCTGACTTTAAACATATGCAGAACAAATTACTTTGGGAGTGCCCTCATTTCCTCTCCCAGCCACTGATTCAGCGTCTCTGTATCAGCGACGTGCCTCGGCAGTCCTTCACAGCAGTGGAAACGGACCGAAGAGTTATTCTGAATGTGACCACAAAATTGCTAATTGAACAAATCACAACCAGAGTGATTCACACGCGAGCACTTTCCCATCGGACTCACCCATTCCGTAATAAGCAAATGAGGCTGCTGAAAGTTCACACATTTCTCCCGCTGGCTGGAGGCTGTGGGAGGGGGAGCGGGGGGGGGGGGGGGGGGGGGGAGAGGGGAGGGGGGGGAGGGGTGAAGC
Source organism: Leucoraja erinaceus (assembly GCF_028641065.1). Lineage (NCBI taxonomy): Eukaryota > Metazoa > Chordata > Chondrichthyes > Rajiformes > Rajidae > Leucoraja > Leucoraja erinaceus. The sequence continues at coordinate 10,866,066 of NC_073398.1, forward strand.
CTGCAGGTTTCACATGATCCAGGTGTGGTATTTGGAGTCCTGTCAGTAAAGAATGCACTAAATCACATTTAAATAACAGGGTTAAGAACTTGTTAAATCTTCTGCCCACATCCTAAATGGAGAATTGCCCGCAGCCTTGCGCGGGGTTTAGAAAGAAGATGGAAATGAATGCAAAAGTGCCCAGAGATTCAATAAGCTGAAGACACGAGGTGATGAAAACATGTTTGAGACCGTTAAAGTTACCGACTTAGGTAAGTCCTTTATAGAGCGCGGGGGGGGGGGGGGGGGGGGGGGGGGGGGGGGGGGGGGGGGGAAGGAGTGGAGACACTTTTAAGAAGCCATCCAACTTATAATAAAGTTTAACGGGCATTTTAAATTACCAGTCGGTTTTCCTTAGTCCTGAAAACTCCAATGAGCCAATTAAAATGCCCGGTCAGTGAAGGAGATTGCCTACGGCTGCCCTCGACTGCCTGTAACTACATAGCGACCCCACTCCATTGAACTACGAGTTCAAAAGAACCATGCCGACCAATTTTTACGCGCGGAAAATTTTTCAACATTCTGAAAATGTTTCCTCGACCAAATTGAGGCAGCGAGTACGTGGAAACTTCCCTCGAGGATGATGGAGAGTTCCAGTGACCTCCTAGGACCACATGTCAACCATGCTGCGAGTTTGAGTCGAGGGCAAACTCATCTGAACTCGCAGGTTAGGTCACAGCAGTGGGAAAGCCCCTTAAGACTGAGCTGCACTCTGCATACAAGCGCTGGAATAGAACAAGGTCATTGGAAGGTCAGAGTTCTACCTGTCTCTGCGAGAGATATGGACCTAGAGTTATTAATTTAATGCATTTCCCACATTGCCTGCAGGGAATTAAACAAATGTGTAGGAAAAAACTGCAGATGCTGCTGTAAAGCGAAGCGAGGCACAAATAGCTGGAGTAACTCAGCGGGACACGCAGCATCTCCTGGAGCGCTACGTTTCTTTGATCATCCTAACTTTTTTGCACATCTTTCATTCATTTGTTCTATATCTCTCCATATCATCGTCAGTATGAAGAAGGGTCTCAACCCGAAACATCAGCCGTTCCTTCTCTCCAGAGATGCTGCCTGCCTCGCTGAGTTACTCCAACATTTTGTGTCTTATCTTCGGTGTAAACCAGCATCTGCAGTTCCTTCCTGCACATCGCCATCTACATCTCCTGTTTCCCTTTCCCCTGACTCTCAGTCGTAAGAAAAAAAATTATGACACCTCATCAGAATTTCCAGAGCAATCCCAAACACTGTTTTGTCTGAAGAAGGTTCCCAGACCCGAAACGTCACCTTATTCCTTTTTCACCTGACCCGCTGAGTGACTCCAGCACTTTGTGTCTCTCTCCGGTGTAAACCAGCATCTGCAGTTCCTTTCTAGGCATTATTTTGTCCACATTGTCCAAGTTATAATTTAAAACTGTTCCCGTTAATAATGTCCATCATTCCAATTCACTTGCAGGGAAATGTCAGTTCTGTAAAACGTGTGCCCGGAGGAGCTCACTGCAGATACATTTTTGAACAGGAAAATGGAGGTAAGGAATTTTTTTTTTGATTGAATTGCCACAATGTTTAAACAAGAGAAACTGTATACTTCAGGGGGATGCTTTGATGGTCCGGAGGGGGATCATAGACATTAACTCTGCTACATAGGTATTTACTGCAGCCGGTACAACATTAACCCCTGCACAAGGGAGGGAGGGGACTAGAGCCTCACGATCTGCGACTTCTCCCTTCCCTGGGTCATATTTGGTGTCCTCTAAATAGCCTGCTGTGGTGCCCAATGGGTTAAAGGTGCGATCATTATAAGTTATACACACAGATTTGGTCACATCCTCGAACTTGGCAGGACAGCAGTGTTTCGGGGTTACCAACGATTCTCCCCACAGGGCCACTGCTGTAGGTTTCACTCCACCGAAGCTCCCAGCACACGGACAGCGGACTGCTGGCTGGAAAATGGATTCAACGAAGGGATTCTCCCCGTCTCAGCTCCAGGGAGAGGTTGATAGACTTGGATTGTTTTCTCTGGAACGCCAGAGATTGAGGAGTGTCCTGACAGAAGTATATACAATTATGTGAGGCATAAATGCGGTAGACAGTCAGAACCTTCTCCCCCTGGATGGAAATGTCCAACACCAGAGAGCACAGGGGGAAGGTTTATCGGAGATGTGCGGGGCAAGTTTTTTTTACAGAGAGTGGTGGGTGACAGGAAAGTGTTGTTGGAGGTGGTGCTGGAGGCAGATAGGAGAGTGTTTAAGAGGCTTTCAGATAAGCACATAGAAATGCAAGGAATAGAACTAAATGGATTATGTACAGGCAGATTAGATGAGTTTAAAGGCATCATGTTCATCACAGACACTGTGGATTGGAGGGGCTGTTCCTCTGCCGCACTGTTCTATGTTCTATGCAAAGGATGGAGATTGATCATAAAATTGGCCAGTTTCTCCACATTCCCAGGACCCCTGCTTCTCCCCAGTCCAACCTTGGTCCCTACCCCCACACCTCCCCCCCCACCAACTCACTGAGGATGCAAATCAACTACAAAATGCAAATGTTTTAATGTCATCCACAAGGAGTCTAAGAAGCGCAAGTGTGGCCGTGACAATACCTTTGTTTTAATCCAAATACAAATTGAATCAATTATTACAATAATAATTTCTACATACAAAACAATATCAACCAAACTCACCACCATAATAAGTGAGTTTGGAATTTCAACTGCGCATACCCAGGTCATGGGTCATTCGGGATAAACATTCTCGCAAGGTGAGCTACTGTGTGTGTACGGGCCTGCGCATTCATTTCAATTCAACATAAATAAATTTGTCCGTCAAATATGTCAGCAGTAGGCCACAGCAAGCTGCAGGCTGCACAAATCCACACTTGTATCTATTTAAATTATTGACTCAATACAGCACCAGCCTTGAAAACGCAAGAATGCCCGGAACGAACCTGTCAATGATCAAATCCCAGGCATTTGCCTGAGTCACAGCCATTCAAATTCGATATTGTGTTGCACGAATTACGTTGAGTGGTCAACCAATATGATACAGTCCTTACATTCCTATCTAAACAACCTTCCTGGATTGAAGGTAACGAGGAGAATGTGCTGTGTGGGGGGTAGGTTGGAAAGTTCAGATTGGATTCGAACAGGCTGGTTAAACTTTCAAGGTGGGTTGGCTGAAATAAAGATGCTGTCGCTTAAACCTCTGGGGTTGGTTTCCAGTCTGTCAGGGAACACAGTCTGGAGCCGGGTCCGGGTGACCGGGCGGTGATAATTATGAGAATTTGCAGCCATTTGAACCACAGCCAAACTGGAGGCTCCACTCAGGAGTGTGTTGCAGCTCCCAGCTGACGGGACCTGTTCTCGCTCTCTTTGAAGGAGGCACCGCCCACCCCAGCGAGTGGGCAAACGCAGAGCCAACCCGTAATATGGGTGGGAGCAATTTCTCAGTCGGACTTTGTCGACAGTTGGGGTGGGGAATCTGGGAGAGAGAGAGAGAGAGAGCTGGTGATGCCGCACGAATGGACCAGTTTGATAACAACCTATTAAAATCCACCCTTCAGCCACTCGGCAACCTGGGCTCATTTGATCTGACAGCCCTCTCGCTAGCTCGCTGCATGCCCGATCCCAACGGGTAACACCTGCACAAAGAGCCTCTGCTAACAAGGGCTGGCAAACTGTGCTGGTCAACGTGCACTGGGCGAGATGGCTGGGGGAAACGCACCGCAAACACCGCAAACTTGGAACAGCACAGACCCTCCACTCAATCCATCCAATACTAAAGGGCAGGCATTTCGCAGTTAGCTGCCTTATATCAGATTGGCGGCTCCTTCACAGCCCAACCCTGTACTCATTTTCCTCGGAGATTAATCTTTGCCTTAACGGTACATTCACACCGCCTGTAGGTAAAGCATCAGCCCACATCACACTGATACAGTCGCTGCCTGCCTCAGATTAAATATACTTTTACACATAAATCATGAATAAAGATACGAAAATGTTTCAAACACGTAATATTTTCTTATTCCAGTAGCAAACACATTAAGGATTAAATGAAAATAATAAATTATTTAACTTTTTGAATATCTCATAATTGCAGATTAATGAACTGAAGTAGAACTGGGACTGTGTAAGTCGTGTGTGTACAGCAGAACAAGAAAGGAAGCTATTGAGTTGATGGAATTCTAGATTAATTCCCTGGCAGAATAGTGAACTATTTATACACGGTTTATACAGCGCTGCATTCGCTATTTTTTATCCCGAATGACCTTTGACAAATCCCATGATTCCTTGTGTTTATCAAGATACCAAACTCATTTATACAAAATCACCCAATTATATAAACAAATATTCTTAAATGTCAAATACACTCTTAAACAACAATATCATCATCATTATTAAGGATACATTCCACCCCCCGCAGTGCCCAGTGGTCCCGGAAATCCCCCAGGGTGCCCGCGGACTTCGTGTAGTCCATCTCTAATACCACCCATGCGTGGATGTAACCCCTGATATGGGGCAGGCTGTCGGCTTGGGCAGAGCCCTCTTCTGCCAGTGACAATGGGATCATTTGGGAAACGATGTTAGAAATATACTACACTACTATACAACCATGTCCCTCTCTAACACCAGCCGGGCGCAGATGTAACCCAATTTGTTAAAACGGCCCCTCTCAATGGAAAATAAATGTTTTCTGCATTTCCACAAAGTCATTTGGCCAGGTAACCAAAGGATTAGAGAGGTTTGGGCCAAACGCAGGCAGGTGTGACAAGTGTAGATGGGGCATCTTGGTCAGCACAGGCAAGGTGGGCTGAAGGGCCTGTTTCTGTGCTGTATGACTCTTTGCATTTCCCATTCATTTCATTGTGGTAATATTAACTCTAAAGATGTTGAAATTAAGAATTCTCTCTGATTTGCTTAATATGATTAGAAACAAAAATGTCATCCCTCAAACAAATGATCAACTATGGATCCATTGAGCAGAACTTAGATGCATTGAGGCAAAATAGGTGGTGGCAAAGACTCCTCCATGGCCATCTCCTCAAGCCCAGATTCAGTGGTCATTAGATCAGAAAGTCATGACATGAGAGCAGATTTAGGCCATTTAAGTCTGCTTGTCTTTCGATCAAGGCTGATCTAATTTTCCCTCTCAACCCCATTCTCCTGCCTTCTCCCAGTGACGTTTGATACCTTTACTCATCAAGAATCTATAAATCTCCACTTTTAAAATACCCAATGATGGCCTCCACCACCGTCTGTGGCAATGAATTCCACAGATTCACTGCCCTCTGGCTAAAGAAATTCCTTCTCATCACTATTCTAAAGGTACGTCCTTTTATTCCGAGGCTACGTCCTCTGGTCCTAGACTCTCACAATAGTGGAAACATCCTCTCCTTGTCCACTCTATCCATTTCTTTGACTGATTGTTACTTTAAAGAAAGGACACAATATTTATTTTTTGTGACTGAACGTACCAGTATGACCTTTATAACAAGAGGAATCGAATATAGGACCAAAGAGCAATTGTACAGAGCCCTAGTGAGACCACACCTGGAGTATTGTGTGCAGTTTTGGTCCCCTAATTTGAGGAAGGACATTCTTGCTATTGAGGGAGTGCAGCGTAGGTTTACAAGGTTAATTCCCGGGATATCGGGACTGTCATATGCTGAGAGAATGGAGCAGCTGGGGTTTAGAAGGATGAGAGGGAGGTTTAGAAGGATGAGAGTGGATCTCATTGAAACATCTAAGATTGTTAAGGGCTTGGACGCACTAGAGGCAGGAAACATGTTCCCGATGTTGGGGGAGTCCAGAACCAGGGCCACTGTTTAAGAATAAGCCATTTAGAACGGAGACGAGGAAACACTTTTTCTCACAGAGAGTGGTGAGTCTGTGGAATTCTCTGTCTCAGAGGGCGGTGGAGGCAGGTTCTCTGGATGCTTTCAAGAGAGAGCTAGATAGGGCTCTTAAAAATAGCAGAGTCAGAGGATATGGGGAGAAGGCAGGAACGGGTTACTGATTGGGGATGATCAGCCATGATCACATTAAATGGCGGTGCTGGCTCGAAGGGCCGAATGGCCTACGTCTGCACCTATTGTCTCTTGTCCATTGTCTATTGTCTATGACATACCGTCACCTCTAAATGGCCAAAGACTAGACTTTAACATTGTTCGAATTTTTAATTTTTAAACATGCCCTGATATTATACTTTTTTAGTTCAGTTTATTAAATTAGAAGTTGAATGGTCACACAATTAAAACAAACAAGGCGAGCATATTGATGTGGAAAAAGTTGTTGATAAATGTAGCTTAATTTATAATTTAAATACCTACCGGCACATTTTTATCCACAAGAAAAGAGCTGAGTAGACATATTAATGAAGATGATGACGTGATTTACTGCAGTGGATGGATAACTTCCTGAACTTCAGGAAGGCTGGCTCGGACCAGGAGGCGGAGTTGTATTCAAGGGCGGTGGTCTGGGAGGGGAGGATGCTCCTCAAGCTGCAGAGCATCTTGTACTATGCAGCTCACCCCCTCCTTGACACACTGGTCAACATGAGGAGTACCTTCAGCAACAGACTGGATCCATCAAGATGCAGTACAGAACCCCACAGGAGATCCTTTTTCCCTGTGGCTATCAAACTGTACAACTCCTCTCTCCCTCCCCCCCATCTTCTGTCATGGGGTGGACTGACTCCCCTCCCCACCCCCCTCCCCCTTCCCTCCTTCCCAATCTTTGCACATCCCACTTTCCACGTGTCACTTTAATTTGATGTATCTTGTTGTGTTTTAGACCAATTTGGCAGACTGATTTCCCTCCTGGGATAAATAGAGTTCTATCATATCGTATCGTATCGAATGGCAGGAGCTGAGAGAAGATGCCCAGGGAGAACAGCTCCATCCTCTAGCCCACATGAAAACCTTTGCACACACCTGTGGGCCACATGGTTACGGATGTCACTGCCACCCTTTGGTCCACACACAGCACACTGCCTCAATTAGCAAGGATATGGATTATCTTTCATGGTGAAGGGGATATTAAATGCACTTTAAGCACTTGGAGCCATAATTCTGGTTGTTTATTGATGTCTGGTGCCACCTGCACGTCTTGAGCATACACAGAGTACTGTTGTTAACAGGTTTTATACGCCAACCTTCCCAGGCTCTTTTACACAACACTTAGATGTTCGGCATCCCAGAGCAATTATATTAATATCCTGCAATTTATTAAAGAGGAACCGCTGAGATTTCCCCCAACCTCCCACGGACTGGAGACTGATATTTGGCAGCAGGAGGTTGAGAGAAGTTTGTGTTCATTTAGAAAGATGCTCAGGAGCTGAAAGTTAACAGACATTTTCAAACTAAATCATTTGTCTTTTTCCGTCATCCTTTTAGTTTAGTTTAGTTTAGTTTAGCTCAGAGGTACAGCACGGAAACAAACCTTTTGGCCCACCGAGTCCACACCGACCAGCGATCCCCACACATTAACACTATCTTACACATATTAGGGGCACTTTTACATTTATAGCAAGTCAATTAACCTACAAACCTCTACGTCTTTGCAGTGTGGGAGGAAACCGGAGAGATACCTGGAGAAAACCCATGCGGTCACGGAGAGGACATGCAAACTCCATACAGACAGACACTCGTAGTCAGGATCGAACCCTGGTCTCTGGCGCCGTAAGGTACCAACTCTACTGCTGCGACACCGTGCCATCCTGAATGTTAACAGTCATTTTCAAACTAAAGCCATTGTCTTTTTGTGTCTGTACAGAATTTGGTAATGAATCTGATGCAGCACTATACCTGGACTGGACTCTGGTATATTAATCAATGTCATGTCACAGTTCCCAAATAATATGGAGGAATGAACATAATGGGACTGTGCCCTTGGGGTTGTTCTCTGCTCTGTCTTCAATGCAATGCTGCCATTTGAGCCAGACAGACACAGGGAGGCAAATCTCCCTGGACCACACAGCAGGATCCATGCCTCCGACCCTAGGTACATGGGTTTAGAGGGATATGGGACTAATACAGGCTGATGGGATTAGTGCAGATTGGACAAGTTGGTTGGGAGTGGGCAAGTTGTGCTGTTTGACTCCATGACTCCATGTACCAAATAGATAATGTACTGAAGGTGTTCCATCTAATCTCACTGCTGCGACTGCAAATGCATGGATTGCTTTATGCAAAGGTATAATAGAAATAAATGCAAAGTGAACACTTGATTGAATGACTCTAGGATGGATAGGAGCCCCCACCATGCTCACTTACTCCAGTACTTTGTCTTTTTGTGCATTAACCAGCATCTGCAGTTCTTTGATGCTACCATTTTCTTTTGTATGTGTGACCTGAGGCAAGATGGATTACATAACAGAAGTGAAGACCACGAGAGTTCCTCTGGGCTTCCACCAAAGGGGACATCTGACAGCTGGCTCCCATGACTCATTCTCCAACAAGGGTCCATCCCATCCTTTGGATTAATTCCAACACTTCAACTGGCTCTTCTCCCAAACAGCTCAATAGTGAAAAGCAGCAGTTCCCTCCTTCAGAAACCGGATGCAGTTATCACTGCACATGGTCCCTTGCAGAGTTTAGCCTGAGAAAATAAAGACTTGTCTGTCATCCAAGCAACATGAGCGTCAGCAGACCCGCCTGTAGAGGAGGTGTCTTTTCACCAACACCAAGCGGTGATCAGAACAGTGACTGGGCGATCTAGTCTACATCTGGGAAGGGGCAGATCTGTATGCTACCACAAGGGATCTATGATGTAAGAGAAATCCAATCATCCCACTAAACCTTTGCAAGAAACCGCATGAAAATTACAGATCATTGTGGAAACAGCCCAGACCATCACACAAACCAACCTCCCTTCCATAGACTCCATCTAAACCTCACGTTGCCTCGGCAAGTCGACCAGCATAATCAAGGATGAGCTGCACCCCGGCCACTCCCTCTTCCCCCTCTCCCATCAGGTAAGAGATATAGAAATGGGAAAACACACACGTCCAGATTCAGGGACTATTTCTTCCCAGTTGTTATCAGGCAACTGAACCATCCTACCAACACCTAGAGAGAGTCCTGAGCTACTATCTACCTCATTGGAGACCCCCCGGACTATCTTTGATTGGACTATGTTGGACTTTATCTTGCATTAAACATTATTCCCATTATTCCCTATATCATGTATCATGTACACTGTGGATGGCTCCATTGCAAACATGTAATGCCTTTCCGCTGACTGGTTAACATGCAACAAAAAGCATTTCATTGTACCCCGGTACACGTGACAATAAACTAAACTAAACTCAAATTCTGCTCCACTCTCCATTCTTTTCAATCCTGTCGAATGAAGGAGGGTGTAGGGGAGGAGATTGGTGTTGCTCCTGTTATTAGTAAGAAACCTGCACATCCCTAGTACCCATGCACATTGAGCTCACTGGTCCTCAGGGTGCTGTACCACAGTAGTTAAAACTCTCATGGAAGAGAAACAGGAAAATCAACTTTAAAAATAAAAGGATCTGCAACTAATATAGTTTAGTTTATCTACAGATAGAGTACAATGTTGCCATTGTTTAAACAAGACATATAAACACATGCGAAAAATCTGGCTGACAGCTTTTTAGTACTGGTGCCAAAGTTAAAATTTATCCATTCTCAATTTTATTTGAGGACTTGTCTCCACAGAGTCAGTGATCATCAGAACCTCAAACTTCAAATCCTCGAATCTTCGTGCCATGTAGTGGAAACGTAGACTCACCTATGATTGAATCTGGACGATGTAATGGTGAACTTGTCTTCACAATGAGAAAAAGGACTTACTGAAGCAGAGAAGGTTTCCTGGGCATTTGTCAATAATTAGGAAGAGGCTTAGAGATCAGATAATGTTAGATGGACACAAGGCTCCCAGCACCGTTCGGATCAACTAGATTCTTCAAGGTCCCTCTTTCATCGCTTAGCTGGCTTTCAAAGACATCTTCCGCAGTTTTATGGGAAGCGCTGAAGGGTTCCCGAATTGAAATGTCGCCTGTCCATTCCCTCCATGGATGCTGCCTGACCCGTTGAGTTCCTCCAGCACTTTGTGTTTTGTTTAAGATTCCAGCATCTGCAGATCCTTGTGAACACTGGAGCAATTCCGGTCACGGGAGTGAAAAGGCAACGTAAGGGTTGTCCGCAACTCAACGTCTTGCTTTTCCCCAATCACAGGTTTCAGGATGGGATTGTGGATTCCTGGTCCTTCATCACTAATCCTGGAAGTGTATAGCCAGCACCATGTTAGGATGTTTCTGGCCCCTGGATCCATATACTCACCACCCTCTGTGTGAAAAAATGTGTCTCTCAGGTTCCTATTCAATCTTGCCGTAAACCCATGTCCTCTGGTTCGTGCTTCCCAGACCCTCAGTAAAAACCTCTGTGCCATCATCCTATCTATTCCCCTCATAATCCTACACACCTCTATAAAATAACCCATCAGCCTCCTGTGCTCCAAGGAATAAAGTCCTAGCCTGACCAACCTAGAGCTCAGGCCCTCGAGTTCTAGGAAGACACAAGGGTGTTCGGTGCCTGGAACCCGCTATCAGGGGTGGTGGTTGAGGTGGATATAATAGTGTCGTCTAAGAGGCTTTAGAGTGGCATGTGGATATGCAGGGAATGGAGAGATATGGTATGTGCAGGCAGATAAAGCTTGGTCTGGAGATCATGTTTGGCACAGACATTGTGACAAAGGGTCTGTTCGTGTACTGTACTGTTCTATGTTCTCTAACATCCTTGTAAATCTTCTCTGCACACTTCCCATCTTAATGCATCTTTCCCTGACCAATATCTCCCCTAACCTTTGCCAGGTTTCAGTGGGGTTTATGCCTGAATGATACATTCTCCCACGCAACGGTTAATGATTTCCCCGAGGTGCCTGGACAATGACCAGCTGATTTTCTCCTGATTAACACATGTCCGACAGATGGTGGATCTGAAGTGGAGAGGTTTGGGGACACTTCGTGTTACATTAAACAGCGCACTTTGCAATGGTCCGACAGCCAATATTTATGCAACAGACATCTTCTTTGGCAAGTATCAAGGGTGACTCGCTTGCACTCTGTTTCTGTAAGACCTGGCGTAGCTGCAGATGTCGGAGGGGGGGCCACTGACTCTTCCAAAGGTTCACGAGGAGACCGATGGGGTGGGTGAGCAGGTAGTTTGTGGTTGCTCGCAGCAATAGATTTATACTGCACAGGCAAAGATCCTTCGGCCCAACCCGTCCTGTGTTTGGCCCATATCTCTCTAAACCCATCCTATCCATGTACCTGTCCAAATGTCTTTTGAATACTGTTATAGTACCTGCCTCAACCGCCTCCTCTGGCAGCTCATTCCACGTATCCTTTGAAGTGACTTTGGAGAGGGTGCAGCAGAGTTTTACCAGAATACGGCCTGGATTAGAGCCTGGATCAACCTTTATCAGCTGCAAGGAGACGTTGGATAAACTTGGATTGTTTTCTCTGCAATATCGGAGGTTGAGGGGAGATTTGATAGAAGTATTTAAATTCTTAGATTGAGTAGACAATCAGAACCTTTTTCCCAGGGTGGAAATGCCCAACGCTAGTGGGCATAGCTTTAAGGTTAGAGGCAGAAAGTTCAAGGGGCAAGTCTTTGACACAGAGATTAGTGGGGGCCTGGAACGCATTGTCAGGGATGGTGGTGGAGGCAGATACGATAGTGGTTTTTAAAAAGCTTTTAGATAAGCACACGGAAATGCAAGGAATAGAGGGATGTGGATCATGAGATCAGTTTAACTGTTGGTCGGCACGGACTCAGTGGGCTGTGTCTCTAAACTAAACCAAACT